>NW_027275814.1:0-50033 GCF_030028105.1 Mobula birostris
GTGAATAGAATGCTTTAACATAAAAGTAGTATACATTTCAATTGTACTCAAAAGTTCTGACTGTAAACCTAATGGAAACACCTTCACTTAACTTCCCACATGAGTACGAGCAGTTTGAAAGTTGTTTCATGCCTCTGTTCATCAAGACAAAAAAGTTACTTTCTCAGTGCATACTATGTTCTGACATTAAGTTGTATACATTTCAATTTTCTACCAAAGTGCAGATTGCAAACAAGAGGGATACATTTTAAGTTAACTTCCCACATATTTCTGAGCTGTTTGAAAGTTGTCTATGGCTCCACTCATCAACACAAAAAGTTTTTATCTCCGTCCATACAATGCTTAGATAATACAAATAGTATATATTTCAATTTTACAACAAAGTACTTACTGCAAACTTACTGGAAACACCTTAGGTTATATTCCCACATCTTTCTGAGTTGTTTGAAAGTTGTATTATGCTTCTGAACATTAAGACAGAAAAGTTGTTATGTCAGTGCATGCATTCCTTAGACAATACAAATAGTATACATTTCAATTTTACACCAAAGCAGTTACTGCAAACCTAATGGAAACACCTTAGGTTAACTTCCCACATGATTCTGAGATGTCTGAAAGTTGTTTCATACCTGTGCAGATAAAGACAAAAAAGTTGAACTCAGTGAATAGAATGCTTTGACATAAAAGTAGTATACATTTCAATTATACTCAAAAGTCCTGACTGCAAACCTAATGGAAACACCTTTGGTTAACTTCACACATGAAATATGTGTAGGTTGAAAGTTCTTTCATGCCTCTGTTCATCAAGACAAAAAAGTTACTTTCTCAGTGCATGCTATGTTCTGACATTAAGGTGGTATACATTTCAATTTTCCAACCAAGTGTAGAGTGCAAACCAGATGGATACATATTAAGTTTAACTTCCCACATGTTTCTGAGCTGTTTCAAAGTTGTTTCATGGCTCCACACATCAACACAAAAAAGTTGTTATCTCAGAGGATACAATGCTTAGATAATACAAATAGTATACATTTCAATTTTACACCAAAGTACTTACTGCGAACCTAATGGAAACACCTTTGGTTAACTTCCCACATGTTTCTGAGTTGTTTGAAAGTTGTATTATGGCTCTGAACATCAAGACAAAAAAGTTGTTATCTCAGTTGATGCAATCTTTGACAATACAAATAGTATACATTTCAATTTTACACCAAAGCACTTACTGCAAACCTAATGAATACACCTTAGGTTAACTTCCCACATGATTCTGAGATGTCTGAAAGTTGTTTCATACCTGTGCACATAAAGACAAAAAAGTTGATTTCTCAGTGAATAAAATGCTTTGACATAAAAGTACTATACATTTCAATTGTACACAAAATTCCTGACTGCAAACCTAATGGAAACACCTTTGGTTAACATCACACATGAGTATGAGTAGGTTGAAAGTTGTTTCATGCCTCTGTTCATCAAGACAAAAAAGTTACTTTCTCAGTGCATTCTATGTTCTGACATTAAGGTGGTATACATTTCAATTTTCCAACAAAGTGTAGAGTGCAAACCGGGTGGATACATATTAAGTTAACTTCCCACATGTTTCTGAGCTGTTTGAAAGTTGTCTTATGGATCTACAAATCAACACAAAAAAGTTGTTAACTCAGGGCATACAATGGTTAGATAATACAAATACTATACATTTCAATTTTGCACCAAAGTACATGCTGGAAACCTAATGGAAACACCTTAGGTTAACTTCCCAAATGATTATCAGTATTTTGAAAGTTGTTTCATGGTCTCCACACATCAACATAAAAAAGTTGTTATCTCAGTACATACAATGCTTAGATAATACAAATAGTATACATTTCAATTTTACACCAAAGTACTTACTGCAAAACCTAATGCCAAACACCTTAGGTTAACTTCCCACATGTTTCTGAGTTGTTGAAAGTTGTATTATGGCTCTGAACATCAAGACAAAAAAGTTGTTTTCTCAGTGCGTACAATGCTTTGAAAATACAAATACTGTACATTTTCAATTTTACACCAAAGCACTTACTGCAAAACTAATGGAAACACCTTAGGTTAACACCTTAGGTTAACTTCCCACGTGATTCTGAGATGCCTGAAAGTTGTTTCATACCTCTGCACATAAAGACAAAAAAAGTTGATTTCTCAGTGAATAGAATGCTTTGACATAAAAGTAGTATATATTTCAATTGTACTCAAAAATTCTGACTGCAAACCTAATGGAAACACCTTTTGCTTAACTTCCCACATAGGTATGAGTAGTTTGAAAGTTGTTTTCATGCCTGTGTTCATCAAGACAAAAAAGTTACTTTCTCAGTGCATACTATGTTCTGACATTAAGTTGTTATACATTTCAATTTTCCACCAAAGTGCAGATTGTAAACCAGAGGGATACATTTTAAGTTAACTTCCCACTTGATTCTGAGCTGCTGAAAGTTGTTTTATGCCTCTGGACATAAAGACAAAAAAGTTGATTTCTCAGTGAATAGAATGCTTTGACATAAAAGTAGTATACATTTCAATTCTACTCAAAAGTCCTGACAGCAAACCTAATGCAAGCACCTTAGTTTAACTTCCCACATCATTATGAGTAGTTTGAAAGTTGTTTCATGGCTGTACACATCAACACAGAAAAGTTGTTATCTCAGTGCATGCAAAACGTAGAAAATACAAATAGTATACATTTCAATTTTACACCAAAGCACTTACTGCAAACCTAATGGAAACACCTTTGGTTACCTTCACACATGAGTATGAGTAGGTTGAAAGTTGTTTCATGCCTCTGTTCATCAAGACAAAAAAGTTACTTTCTCAGTGCATTCTGTGTTCTGACATTAAGGTTGTATACATTTCAATTTTCCAACAAAGTGCAGAGTGCAAACCAGATGGATACATATTAAGTTAACTTCCCACATGTTTCTGAGCTGTTTGAAAGTTGTCTCATGGATCTACAAATCAACACAAAAAAGTTGTTAACTCAGGGCATACAATGACTAGATAATAAAAATAGTATACATTTCAATTTTGCACCAAAGTACATGCTGGAAACCTAATGGAAACACCTTAGGTTAACTTCCCAACTGATTATCAGTATTTTGAAAGTTGTTTCACGGCTCCACAGATGAACACAAAAAAGTTGTTATCTCAGTGCATACAATGCTTAGATAATACAAATAGTAAACATTTCAATTTTACACCAAAGCGCTTACTGCAAACCTAATGGAAACACCTTAGGTTAACTTCCCACATGATTCTGAGATGTCTGAAAGTTGTTTCCTACCTGTGCACAGAAAGACAAATAAGTTGATTTCTCAGTGAATAGAATGCATTAACATAAAAGTAGTATACATTTCAAATGTACTCAAAAGTTCTGACTGTAAACCTAATGGAAACACCTTTGCTTAACTTCCCACATGAGTATGAGTAGTTTGAAAGTTGATTCATGCCTCTGTTCATGAGGACAAAAAAGTTACTTTCTCAGTGCATACTATGCTCTGACATTAAGTTGAATACATTTCAATTTTCCACCAAAGTGCAGATTGCAAACCAGAGGGATACATTTTAAGTTAACTTCCCACATGTTTCTGAGCTGTTTGAAACGTGTCTCATTGCTCCACTCATCAACACAAAAAAGTTGTTATCTCAGTGCATACAATGCTTAGATAATACAAATAGTATACATTTCAATTTTACAACAAAGTACTTACTGCAAACTTACTGGAAACACCTTAGGTTATATTCCAACATGTTTCTGAGTTGTTTGAAAGTTGTATTATGGCTCTGAACATCAAGACAAAAAAGTTGTTATCTCAGTGCATGCAATGCTTAGAGCATACAAATAGTATACATTTCAATTTTACACCAAAGCACTTACTGCAAACCTAGTGGAAACACCTTAGGTTAACTTCCCACATGATTCCGAGATTTCTGAAAGTTTTTTCATACTTGTGCACATAAAGACAAAAAAGTTGATTTCTCAGTGAATAGAATGCTTTGACATAAAAGTAGTATACATTTCAATTGTACTCAAAAGTCCTGACTGCAAACCTAATGGAAACACCTTTGGTTAACTTCACACATGACTATGAGTAGGTTGAAAGTTGTTTCATGCCTCTGTTCATCAAGACAAAAAAGTTACTTTCTCAGTGCATGCTATGTTCTGACATTAAGGTGGTATACATTTCAATTTTCCAACAAAGTTAAGAGTGCAAACCAGATGGATACATATCAAGTTAACTTCCCACATGTTTCTGAGCTGTTTCAAGGTTGTCTCATGGCTCCACTCATCAACACAAAAAAGTTGTTATCTCAGTGCATACAATGCTTAGATAATACAAATACTATACATTTCAATTTTACACCAAAGCACTTACTGCAAACCTAATGGAAACACCTTAGGTTAACTTCCCACATGATTCTGAGATGTCTGAAAGTTGTTTCATACCTGTGCACATAAAGACAAAAAAGTTGATTTCTCAGTGAATAGAATGCTTTGATATAAAAATAGTATACATTTCAATTGTACTCAAAAGTCCTGACTGCAAACCGAATGGAAACACCTTTGGTTAACTTCACACATGAGTATGAGTAGGTTGAAAGTAGTTTCATGCCTCTGTCATCAAGACAAAAAAGTTACTTTCTCAGTGCATACTATGTTCTGACATTAAGGTGGTACACATTCCAATTTTCCAACAAAGTGCAGAGTGGAAACCAGATGGATACATATTAAGTTAACTTCCCACATGTTTCTGAGCTGTTTGAAAGTTGTCTCATGGATCTACAAATCAATACAAAAAAGTTGTTAACTCAGGGCATAAAATGGTTAGATAATACAAATAGTATACATTTCATATTGCACCAAAGTACATGCTGGAAACCTAATGGAAACACCTTAGGTTAACTTCCCACATGATTATCAGTATTTTGAAAGTTGTTTCATGGCTCCACACATCAACACAAAAAAGTTGTTATCTCAGTTCATACAATGCTTAGATAATACAAATAGTATACATTTCAATTTTACAACAAAGTACTTACTGCAAACCTAATGGAAACACCTTAGGTTATTTCCCACATGTTTCTGAGTTCCTTGAAAGTTGTATTATGGCTCTGAACATCAAGACAAAAAAGTTGTTTTCTCAGTGCATACAATGCTTTGAAAATGCAAATACTGTACATTTCAATTTTGCACCAAAGCACTTACTGCAAACCTAATGAAACACCTTAGGTTAACTTCCCACATGAGTATGAGTAGTTTGAAAGTTGTTTCATGCCTCTGTTCATCAAGACAAAAAAGTTACTTTCTCAGTGCATACTATGTTCTGACATTAAGTTGTAAACATTTCAGTTTTCCACCAAAGTGCAGATTGCAAACCAGAGGGATACATTTCAAGTTAACTTCCCACATGTTTCTGAACTGTTTGAAAGTTGTCTCATGGCTCCACTCATCAACACAAAAAAGTTGTTATCTCAGTGCATACAATGCTTAGATAATACAAATAGTATATATTTCAATTTTACACCAAAGCACTTACTGCAAACCTAATGGAAACACCTTAGGTTAACTTCCCACATGATTCTGAGATGTCTGAAAGTTGTTTCATACCTGTGCACATAAAGACAAAAAAGTTGATTTCTCAGTGAATAGAATGCTTTAACATAAAAGTAGTATACATTTCAATTTTACACAAAAGCACTTACTGCAAACCTAATGGAAACAGCTTAGGTTAACTTCCCACATGATTCTGAGATGTCTGAAAGTTGTTTCATACCTGTGCACATAAAGACAAAAAAGGTTGATTTCTCAGTGAATTGAGTGCTTTGACATAAAAGTAGTATACATTTCAATTGTACTCAAAAGTTCTGACTGCAAACCTAATGTAAACACCTTTGCTTAACTTCCCACATAGGTATGAGTAGTTTGAAAGTTGTTTCATGCCTCTGTTCATCAAGACAAAAAAGTTACTTTCTCAGTGCATACTATGTTCTGACATTAAGTTGTAAACATTTCAGTTTTCCACCAAAGTGCAGATTGCAAAACAGAGGGATACATTTTAAGTTAACTTCCCACCTGTTTCTGAGGTGTTTTAAAGTTGTCTCATGGCTCCACTCATCAACACAATAAAGTTGTTATCTCAGTGCATACAATGCGTAGATAATACAAATAGTATACATTTCAATTTTACAACAAAGTACGAACTGCAAACTTACTGGAAACACCTTAGGTTATATTCCCACATGTTTCTGAGTTGTTTGAAATTTGTATTATGGCTCTGAACATCAAGACAAAAAAGTTGTTATCTCAGTGCATGCAATGCTTAGACAATACAAATAGTATACATTTCAATTTTACACCAAAGCACTTACTGCAAACCTAATGGAAACACCTTTGCTTAACTTCCCACATGATTCTGAGATGTCTGAAAGTTGTTTCATACCTGTGCACATAAAGACAAAAAAGTTGATTTCTCAGTGAATAGAATGCTTTAACATAAAAGTAGTATACATTTCAATTTTACACAAAAGCACTTACTGCAAACCTAATGGAAACACCTTAGGTTAACTTCCCACATGATTCTGAGATGTCTTAAAGTCGTTTCATACCTGTGCACATAAAGACAAAAAAGTTGATTTCTCAGTGAATAGAATGCTTTAACATAAAAGTAGTATACATTTCAATTTTACACAAAAGCACTTACTGCAAACCTAATGGAAACAGCTTAGGTTAACTTCCCACATGATTCTGAGATGTCTGAAAGTTGTTTCATACCTGTGCACATAAAGACAAAAAAGGTTGATTTCTCAGTGAATTGAGTGCTTTGACATAAAAGTAGTATACATTTCCATTGTACTCAAAAGTTCTGACTGCAAACCTAATGGAAACACCTTTGCTTAACTTCCCACATAGGTATGAGTAGTTTGAAAGTTGTTTCATGCCTCTGTTCATGAAGACAAAAATGTTACCTTCTCAGTGCATACTATGTTCTGACATTAATTTGTATACATTTCAAATTTCCACCAAAGTGCAGATTGCAAACCAGAGGGATACATTTTAAGTTAACTTCCCACATGTTCCTGAGGTGTTTTAAAGTTGTCTCATGGCTCCACTCATCAACACAAAAAAGTTGTTATCTCAGTGCATACAATGCTTAGATAATACAAATAGTATACATTTCAATTTTACACCAAAGCACTTACTGCAAACCTAATGGAAACACCTTAGGTTAACTTCCCACATGATTCTGAGATGTCTGAAAGTTGTTTCATACCTGTGCACATAAAGACAAAAAAGTTCATTTCTCAGTGAATAGAGTGCTTTGACATAAAAGTAGTATACATTTCAATTGTACTCAAAAGTTCTGACTGCAAACCTAAAGGAAACACCTTTGCTTAACTTCCCACATAGGTATGAGTAGTTTGAAAGTTGTTTCATGCCTCTGTTCATCAAGACAAAAAAGTTACTTTCTCAGTGCATACTATGTTCTGACATTAAGTTGTAAACATTTCAGTTTTCCACCAAAGTGCAGATTGCAAAACAGAGGGATACATTTTAAGTTAACTTCCCACCTGTTTCTGAGGTGTTTTAAAGTTGTCTCATGGCTCCACTCATCAACACAAAAAAGTTGTTATCTCAGTGCATACAATGCTTAGATAATACAAATAGTATACATTTCAATTTTACAACAAAGTACGAACTGCAAACTTACTGGAAACACCTTAGGTTATATTCCCACATGTTTCTGAGTTGTTTGAAATTTGTATTATGGCTCTGAACATCAAGACAAAAAAGTTTTTATCTCAGTGCATGCAATGCTTAGACAATACAAATAGTATACATTTCAATTTTACACCAAAGCACTTACTGCAAACCTAATGGAAACAGCTTAGGTTAACTTCCCACATGATTCTGAGATGTCTGAAAGTTGTTTCATACCTGTGCACATAAAGACAAAAAAGGTTGATTTCTCAGTGAATTGAGTGCTTTGACATAAAAGTAGTATACATTTCCATTGTACTCAAAAGTTCTGACTGCAAACCTAATGGAAACACCTTTGCTTAACTTCCCACATAGGTATGAGTAGTTTGAAAGTTGTTTCATGCCTCTGTTCATGAAGACAAAAATGTTACCTTCTCAGTGCATACTATGTTCTGACATTAATTTGTATACATTTCAATTTTCCACCAAAGTGCAGATTGCAAACCAGAGGGATACATTTTAAGTTAACTTCCCACATGTTCCTGAGGTGTTTTAAAGTTGTCTCATGGCTCCACTCATCAACACAAAAAAGTTGATATCTCAGTGCATACAATGCTTAGATAATACAAATAGTATACATTTCAATTTTACACCAAAGCACTTACTGCAAACCTAATGGAAACACCTTAGGTTAACTTCCCACATGATTCTGAGATGTCTGAAAGTTGTTTCATACCTGTGCACATAAAGACAAAAAAGTTCATTTCTCAGTGAATAGAGTGCTTTGACATAAAAGTAGTATACATTTCAATTGTACTCAAAAGTTCTGACTGCAAACCTAAAGGAAACACCTTTGCTTAACTTCCCACATAGGTATGAGTAGTTTGAAAGTTGTTTCATGCCTCTGTTCATCAAGCCAAAAAAGTTACTTTCTCAGTGCATACTATGTTCTGACATTAAGTTGTAAACATTTCAGTTTTCCACCAAAGTGCAGATTGCAAAACAGAGGGATACATTTTAAGTTAACTTCCCACATGTTTCTGAGGTGTTTTAAAGTTGTCTCATGGCTCCACTCATCAACACAAAAAAGTTGTTTTCTCAGTGCATACAATGCTTAGATAATACAAATAGAATACATTTCAATTTTACAACAAAGTACGTACTGCAAACTTACTGGAAACACCTTAGGTTATATTCCCACATGTTTCTGAGTTGTTTGAAAGTTGTATTATGGCTCTGAACATCAAGACAAAAAAGTTGTTATGTCAGTGCATGCAATGCTTAGACAATACAAATAGTATACATTTCAATTTTACACCAAAGCACTTACTGCAAACCTAATGAAAACACCTTTGCTTAACTTCCCACATGATTCTGAGATGTCTGAAAGTCGTTTCATACCTGTGCACATAAAGACAAAAAAGTTGATTTCTCAGTGAATAGAATGCTTTAACATAAAAGTAGTATACATTTCAATTTTACACAAAAGCACTTACTGCAAACCTAATGGAAACAGCTTAGGTTAACTTCCCACATGATTCTGAGATGTCTGAAAGTTGTTTCATACCTGTGCACATAAAGACAAAAAAGGTTGATTTCTCAGTGAATTGAGTGCTTTGACATAAAAGTAGTATACATTTCCATTGTACTCAAAAGTTCTGACTGCAAACCTAATGGAAACACCTTTGCTTAACTTCCCACATAGGTATCAGTAGTTTGAAAGTTGTTTCATGCCTCTGTTCATGAAGACAAAAATGTTACCTTCTCAGTGCATACTATGTTCTGACATTAATTTGTATACATTTCAAATTTCCACCAAAGTGCAGATTGCAAACCAGAGGGATACATTTTAAGTTAACTTCCCACATGTTCCTGAGGTGTTTTAAAGTTGTCTCATGGCTCCACTCAGCAACACAAAAAAGTTGTTATCTGAGTGTATACAATGCTTAGATAATACAAATAGTATACATTTCAATTTTACACCAAAGCACTTACTGCAAACCTAATGGAAACACCTTAGGTTAACTTCCCACATGATTCTGAGATGTCTGAAAGTTGTTTCATACCTGTGCACATAAAGACAAAAAAGTTCATTTCTCAGTGAATAGAGTGCTTTGACATAAAAGTAGTATACATTTCAATTGTACTCAAAAGTTCTGACTGCAAACCTAAAGGAAACACCTTTGCTTAACTTCCCACATAGGTATGAGTAGTTTGAAAGTTGTTTCATGCCTCTGTTCATCAAGACAAAAAAGTTACTTTCTCAGTGCATACTATGTTCTGACATTAAGTTGTATACATTTCAATTTTCCACCAAAGTGCAGATTGCAAACCAGAGGGATACATTTTAAGTTAACTTCCCACATATTTCTCAGCTGTTTGAAAGTTGTCTCATGGCTCCACTCATCAACACAAAAAAGTTGTTATCTCAGTGCATACAATGCTTAGATAATACAAATAGTATACATTTCAATTTTACAACAAAGTACTTACTGCAAACTTACTGGAAACACCTTAGGTTATATCCCGACATGTTTCTGAGTTCTTTGAAAGTTGTATTATGGCTCTGAACATCAAGACAAAAAAGTTGTTATCTCAGTGCATACAATGCTTAGATAATACAAATAGTATACATTTCAATTTTACACCAAAGTACTTACTGCAAACCTAATGGAAACACCATAGGTTAACTTCCCACATGTTTCTGAGTTGTTTGAAAGTTGCATTATGGCTCTGAGCATCAAGACAAAAAAGTTGTTTTCTCAGTGCATACAATGGTTTGAAAATACAAATACTGTACATTTCAATTTTACACCAAAGCACTTACTGCAAACCTAATGGAAACACTTTGGTTAACTTCCCACATGATTCTGAGATGTCTGAAAGTTGTTTCATACCTGTGCACATAAAGACAAAAAAGTTGATTTCTCAATGAATACAATGCTTTAACATAAAAATAGTATACATTTCAATTGTCCTCAAAAGTTCTGATTGTAAACCTAATGGAAACACCTTTGCTTAACTTCCCACATGAGTATGAATAGTTTGAAAGTTGTTTCAACCTCTGTTCATCAAGACAAAAAAGTTACTTTCTCAGTGCATACTATGTTCTGACATTAAGTTGTATACATTTCAATTTTCCACCAAAGTGCAGATTGCAAACCAGATGGATACATATTAAGTTAACTTCCCACATGCTTCTGAGTTGTTTGAAAGTTGTCTCATGGCTCTACACTTCAACACAAAAAAGTTGTTAACTCAGGGCATACAATGGCTAGATAATACAAATAGTATACATTTCAATTTTACACCAAAGCACTTACTGAAAACCTAATGGAAACACCTTAGGTTAAATTCCCACATGATTCTGAGATGTCTGAAAGTTGTTTCATGCCTCTGCACATAAAGACAAAAAAGTTGATTTCTCAGTGAATAGAATGCTTTGACATAAATGTAGTATACATTTCAATTCTACTCAAAAGTCCTGACTGCAAACTTAATGGAAACACCTTAGGTTAACTTTCCACATCATTATGAGTAGTTTGAAAGTTGTTTCATGCCTCTGTTCATCAAGACAAAAATTTACTTTCTCAGTGCATACTATGTTCTGACATTAAGGTACTATACATTTCATTTTTTCACCAAAGTGCAGATTGCAAACCAGAGGGATACATTTTAAGTTAACTTCGCAAATGTTTCTGAGCTGTTTGAAAGTTGTCTCATGGATCTACAAATCAACACAAAAAAGTTGTTAACTCAGGGCATACAATGGTTAGATAATACAAATAGTATACATTTCATATTGCACCAAAGTACATGCTGGAAACCTAATGGAAACACCTTAGGTTAACTTCCCAAATGATTATGAGTATTTTCAAAGTTGTTTCATGGCTCCACACATCAACACAAAAAAGTTGTTATCTCAGTGCGTACAATGCTTAGATAACACAAATAGTATACATTTCAATTTTACACCAAAGTACTTACTGCAAACCTAATGGAAACACCTTAGGTTACCTTCCCACATGTTTCTGAGTTGTTTGAAAGTTGTATTATGGCTCTGAGCATCAAGACAAAAAAGTTGTTTTCTCAGTGCATACAATGGTTTGAAAATACAAATACTGTACATTTCAATTTTACACCAAAGCACTTACTGCAAACCTAATGGAAACACCTTAGGTTAACTTCCCACATGATTCTGAGATGTCTGAAAGTTGTTTCATACCTGTGCACATAAAGACAAAAAAGTTGATTTCTCAGTGAATAGAATGCTTTAACATAAAAGTACTATACATTTCAATTGTCCTCAAAAGTTCTGACTGTAAACCTAATGGAAACACCTTTGCTTAACTTCCCACATGAGTATGAATAGTTTGAAAGTTGTTTCATGCCTCTATTCATCAAGACAAAAAAGTTACTTTCTCAGTGCATACTATGTTCTGACATTAAGTTGTATACATTTCAATTTTCCACCAAAGTGCAGATTGCAAACCAGAGGGATACATTTTAAGTTAACTTCCCACATATTTCTCAGCTGTTTGAAAGTTGTCTCATGGCTCCACTCATCAACACAAAAAGTTGTTATCTCAGTGCATACAATGCTTAGATAATACAAATAGTATACAATTCAATTTTACAACAAAGTACTTACTGCAAACTTACTGGAAACACCTTAGGTTATATCCCCACATGTTTCTGAGTTCTTTGAAAGTTGTATTATGGCTCTGAACATCAAGACAAAAAAGTTGTTATCTCAGTGCATGCAATGCTTAGATAATACAAATAGTGTACATTTCAATTTTACACCAAAGCACTTACTGCAAACCTAATGGAAACACCTTAGGTTAACTTCCCACATGATTCTGAGATGTCTCAAAGTTGTTTCATACCTGTGCACATAAAGACAAAAAAGTTGATTTCTCAGTGCATAGAATGCTTTGAAAATACAAATACTGTACATTCCAATTTTACACCAAAGCACTTACTGCAAACCTAATGGAAACACCTTAGGTTAACTTCCCACATGATTCTGAGATGTCTGAAAGTTGTTTCATACCTGTGCACATAAAGAAAAAAAAGTTGATTTCTCAGTGAATAGAGTGCTTTAACATAAAAGTAGTATACATTTCAATTGTCCTCAAAAGTTCTGACTGCTAACCTAATGGAAACACCTTAGGTTACCTTCCCACATGATTATAAGTAGTTTGAAAGTTGTTACATGACTCTACACATCAACACAAAAAAGTTGTTATCTCAGTGCATACAATGCTTAGACAATACAAATAGTATACATTTCAATTTTACACCAACGTACTTACTGCAAACCTAATGGAAACACCTTGGGTTAACTTCCCACATCTTTCTGAGTTATTTGAACGTTGTATTATGGCTCTGAACATCCAGGCAAAAACGTTGGTTTCTCAGTGCATACAATGCTTTGACAATACAAATACTGTACCTTCCAATTTTACACCAAAGCACTTACTGCAAACCTAATGGAAACACCTTAGGTTAACTTCCCACATGATTCTGAGATGTCTGAAAGTTGTTTCATGCCTCTGCACATAAAGACAAAAAAGTTGATTTCTCAGTGAATAAAATGCTTTGACAGAAAATGTAGTCTACATTTCAATTCTACTCAAAAGTCCTGACTGCAAACCTAATGGAAACACCTTAGGTTAACTTTCCACATCATTATGAGTAGTTTGAAAGTTGTTTCATGCCTCTGTTCATCAAGACAAAAATTTACTTTCTCAGTGCATGCTATGTTCTGACATTAAGGTACTATACATTTCATTTTTTCACCAAAGTTCAGATTGCAAACCAGAGGGATACATTTTAAGTTAACTTCGCAAATCTTTCTGAGCTGTTTGAAAGTTGTCTCATGGCTCTACACATCAGCACAAAAAAGTTGTTAACTCAGGGCATACAATGGCTAGATAATACAAATAGTATACATTTCAATTTTACAACAAACTACTTACTGCAAACCTAATGGAAACACCTTAGGTTAACTTCTCAAATGATTATGAGAAGTTTGAAAGTTGTTTAATCCCTCCCCACATCAACACAGAAAAGTTGTTATCTCAGTGCTTACAATGCTTAGATAATACAAATAGCATACATTTCAATTATACTCAAAAGTCCTGACTGCAAACCTAATGGAAACACCTTTGGTTAACTTCACACATGAGTATGAGTAGGTTGAAAGTTGTTTCATGCCTCTGTTCATCAAGACAAAAAAGTTACTTTCTCAGTGCATACTATGCTCTGACATTAAGGTGGTATACATTTCAATTTTCCAACAAAGTGCAGAGTGCAAACCAGATGGATTCATATTACGTTAACTTCCCACATGTTTCTGAGCTGTTTGAAAGTTGTCTCATGGATCTACAAATCAACACAAAAAAGTTGTTAACTCAGGGCATACAATGGTTAGATAATACAAATAGTATACATTTCATATTGCACCAAAGTACATGCTGGAAACCTAATGGAAACACCTTAGGTTAACTTCCCAAATGATTATGAGTATTTTGAAAGTTGTTTCATGGCACCACTCATCAACACAAAAAAGTTGTTATCTCAGTGCATACAATGCTTAGATAATACAAATAGTATACATTTCAATTTTGCACCAAAGTACATGCTGGAAACCTAATGGAAACACCTTACATTATATTCCCACATGTTTCTGAGTTGTTTGAAAGTTGTATTAAGGCTCTGAACATCAAGACAAAAAAGTTGTTTTCTCAGTGCATTGAATGCTTAGACAATACAAATAGTATACATTTCAATTTTACACCAAAGCACTTACTGCAAACCTAATGGAAACACCTTAGGTTAACTTCCCACATGATTCTGAAGATGTCTGAAAGTTGTTTCATACCTGTGCACATAAAGACAAAAAAGTTGATTTCACAGTGAATAGAATGCTTTGAGATTAAAGTAGTATACATTTCAATTGTACTCAAAAGTTCTTCCGCAAACCTAATGGAAACACCTTTGCTTCACTTCCCACATGAGTATGAGTAGTTTGAAAGTTGTTTCATGCCTCTGTTCATCAAGACAAAAAAGTTACTTTCTCAGTGCATACTATGTTCTGACATTAAGTTGTATACATTTCAATTTTCCACCAAAGTGCAGATTGCAAACCAGAGGGATATATTTTATGTTAACTATCCACATATTTCTAAGCTGTTTGAAAGTTGTCTCATGGCTCCACTCATCAACACAAAAAAGTTGTTATCTCAGTGCATACAATGCTTAGATAATACAAATAGTATACATTTCAATTTTACAACAAAGTACTTACTGCAAACTGACTGGAAACACCTTAGGTTAAATTCCCACATGTTTCTGAGTTGTTTGAAAGTTGTATTAAGGCTCTGAACATCAAGACAAAAAAGTTGTTTTCTCAGTGCATACCATGCTTTGAAAATACAAATACTGTACATTTCAATTTTACAGCAAAGCACTTACTGCAAACCTAATGGAAACACCTTAGGTTAACTTGCCACATGATTCTGAGATGTCTGAAAGTTGTTTCATACCTGTGCACATAAAGACAAAAAAGTTGATTTCTCAGTGAATAGAATGATTTGACATAAAAGTAGTATACATTTCAATTGTACTCAACAGTTCTGACTGCAAACCTAATGGAAACACCTTTGCTTAACTTCCCACATAGGTATGAGTAGTTTGAAAGTTGTTTCATGCCTCTGTTCATCAACACAAAAAAGTTACTTTCTCAGTGCATACTATTTCCTGACATGAACTTGTATACATTTCAATTTTCCACCAAAGTGCAGCTTGCAAACCAGAGGGATACATTTTCAGTTAACTTCCCACATGTTTCTGAGCTGTTTGAAAGTTGTCTCATGGCACCACTCATCAACACAAAAAAGTTGTTATCTCAGTGCATACAATGCTTAGATAATACAAATAGTATACATTTCAATTTTGCACCAAAGTACATGCTGGAAACCTAATGGAAACACCTTAGATTATATTCCCACATGTTTCTGAGTTGTTTGAAAGTTGTATTAAGGCTCTGAACATCAAGACAAAAAAGTTGTTTTCTCAGTGCATGCAATGCTTAGACAATACAAATAGTATACATTTCAATTTTACACCAAAGCACTTACTGCAAACCTAATGGAAACACCTTAGGTTAACTTCCCACATGATTCTGAAGATGTCTGTAAGTTGTTTCATACCTGTGCACATAAAGACAAAAAAGTTGATTTCACAGTGAATAGAATGCTTTGAGATAAAAGTAGTATACATTTCAATTGTACTCAAAAGTTCTTCCGCAAACCTAATGGAAACACCTTTGCTTCACTTCCCACATGAGTATGAGTAGTTTGAAAGTTGTTTCATGCCTCTGTTCATCAAGACAAAAAAGTTACTTTCTCAGTGCATTCTATGTTCTGATATTAAGTTGTATACATTTCAATTTTCCACCAAAGTGCAGATTGCAAACAAGAGGGATACATTTTAAGTTAACTTCCCACATATTTCTGAGCTGTTTGAAAGTTGTCTATGGCTCCACTCATCAACACAAAAAGTTTTTATCTCCGTCCATACAATGCTTAGATAATACAAATAGTATATATTTCAATTTTACAACAAAGTACTTACTGCAAACTTACTGGAAACACCTTAGGTTATATTCCCACATCTTTCTGAGTTGTTTGAAAGTTGTATTATGCCTCTGAACATTAAGACAGAAAAGTTGTTATGTCAGTGCATGCATTCCTTAGACAATACAAATAGTATACATTTCAATTTTACACCAAAGCAGTTACTGCAAACCTAATGGAAACACCTTAGGTTAACTTCCCACATGATTCTGAGATGTCTGAAAGTTGTTTCATACCTGTGCAGATAAAGACAAAAAAGTTGAACTCAGTGAATAGAATGCTTTGACATAAAAGTAGTATACATTTCAATTATACTCAAAAGTCCTGACTGCAAACCTAATGGAAACACCTTTGGTTAACTTCACACATGAATATGTGTAGGTTGAAAGTTCTTTCATGCCTCTGTTCATCAAGACAAAAAAGTTACTTTCTCAGTGCATGCTATGTTCTGACATTAAGGTGGTATACATTTCAATTTTCCAACCAAGTGTAGAGTGCAAACCAGATGGATACATATTAAGTTAACTTCCCACATGTTTCTGAGCTGTTTCAAAGTTGTTTCATGGCTCCACACATCAACACAAAAAAGTTGTTATCTCAGAGGATACAATGCTTAGATAATACAAATAGTATACATTTCAATTTTACACCAAAGTACTTACTGCGAACCTAATGGAAACACCTTTGGTTAACTTCCCACATGTTTCTGAGTTGTTTGAAAGTTGTATTATGGCTCTGAACATCAAGACAAAAAAGTTGTTATCTCAGTTGATGCAATCTTTGACAATACAAATAGTATACATTTCAATTTTACACCAAAGCACTTACTGCAAACCTAATGAATACACCTTAGGTTAACTTCCCACATGATTCTGAGATGTCTGAAAGTTGTTTCATACCTGTGCACATAAAGACAAAAAAGTTGATTTCTCAGTGAATAAAATGCTTTGACATAAAAGTACTATACATTTCAATTGTACACAAAATTCCTGACTGCAAACCTAATGGAAACACCTTTGGTTAACATCACACATGAGTATGAGTAGGTTGAAAGTTGTTTCATGCCTCTGTTCATCAAGACAAAAAAGTTACTTTCTCAGTGCATTCTATGTTCTGACATTAAGGTGGTATACATTTCAATTTTCCAACAAAGTGTAGAGTGCAAACCGGGTGGATACATATTAAGTTAACTTCCCACATGTTTCTGAGCTGTTTGAAAGTTGTCTTATGGATCTACAAATCAACACAAAAAAGTTGTTAACTCAGGGCATACAATGGTTAGATAATACAAATACTATACATTTCAATTTTGCACCAAAGTACATGCTGGAAACCTAATGGAAACACCTTAGGTTAACTTCCCAAATGATTATCAGTATTTTGAAAGTTGTTTCATGGCTCCACACATCAACATAAAAAAGTTGTTATCTCAGTACATACAATGCTTAGATAATACAAATAGTATACATTTCAATTTTACACCAAAGTACTTACTGCAAACCTAATGCAAACACCTTAGGTTAACTTCCCACATGTTTCTGAGTTGTTTGAAAGTTGTATTATGGCTCTGAACATCAAGACAAAAAAGTTGTTTTCTCAGTGCGTACAATGCTTTGAAAATACAAATACTGTACATTTCAATTTTACACCAAAGCACTTACTGCAAAACTAATGGAAACACCTTAGGTTAACACCTTAGGTTAACTTCCCACGTGATTCTGAGATGCCTGAAAGTTGTTTCATACCTCTGCACATAAAGACAAAAAAGTTGATTTCTCAGTGAATAGAATGCTTTGACATAAAAGTAGTATATATTTCAATTGTACTCAAAAATTCTGACTGCAAACCTAATGGAAACACCTTTGCTTAACTTCCCACATAGGTATGAGTAGTTTGAAAGTTGTTTCATGCCTGTGTTCATCAAGACAAAAAAGTTACTTTCTCAGTGCATACTATGTTCTGACATTAAGTTGTATACATTTCAATTTTCCACCAAAGTGCAGATTGTAAACCAGAGGGATACATTTTAAGTTAACTTCCCACTTGATTCTGAGCTGCTGAAAGTTGTTTTATGCCTCTGGACATAAAGACAAAAAAGTTGATTTCTCAGTGAATAGAATGCTTTGACATAAAAGTAGTATACATTTCAATTCTACTCAAAAGTCCTGACAGCAAACCTAATGCAAGCACCTTAGTTTAACTTCCCACATCATTATGAGTAGTTTGAAAGTTGTTTCATGGCTGTACACATCAACACAGAAAAGTTGTTATCTCAGTGCATGCAAAACGTAGAAAATACAAATAGTATACATTTCAATTTTACACCAAAGCACTTACTGCAAACCTAATGGAAACACCTTTGGTTACCTTCACACATGAGTATGAGTAGGTTGAAAGTTGTTTCATGCCTCTGTTCATCAAGACAAAAAAGTTACTTTCTCAGTGCATTCTGTGTTCTGACATTAAGGTTGTATACATTTCAATTTTCCAACAAAGTGCAGAGTGCAAACCAGATGGATACATATTAAGTTAACTTCCCACATGTTTCTGAGCTGTTTGAAAGTTGTCTCATGGATCTACAAATCAACACAAAAAAGTTGTTAACTCAGGGCATACAATGACTAGATAATAAAAATAGTATACATTTCAATTTTGCACCAAAGTACATGCTGGAAACCTAATGGAAACACCTTAGGTTAACTTCCCAACTGATTATCAGTATTTTGAAAGTTGTTTCACGGCTCCACAGATGAACACAAAAAAGTTGTTATCTCAGTGCATACAATGCTTAGATAATACAAATAGTAAACATTTCAATTTTACACCAAAGCGCTTACTGCAAACCTAATGGAAACACCTTAGGTTAACTTCCCACATGATTCTGAGATGTCTGAAAGTTGTTTCCTACCTGTGCACAGAAAGACAAATAAGTTGATTTCTCAGTGAATAGAATGCATTAACATAAAAGTAGTATACATTTCAAATGTACTCAAAAGTTCTGACTGTAAACCTAATGGAAACACCTTTGCTTAACTTCCCACATGAGTATGAGTAGTTTGAAAGTTGATTCATGCCTCTGTTCATGAGGACAAAAAAGTTACTTTCTCAGTGCATACTATGCTCTGACATTAAGTTGAATACATTTCAATTTTCCACCAAAGTGCAGATTGCAAACCAGAGGGATACATTTTAAGTTAACTTCCCACATGTTTCTGAGCTGTTTGAAACGTGTCTCATTGCTCCACTCATCAACACAAAAAAGTTGTTATCTCAGTGCATACAATGCTTAGATAATACAAATAGTATACATTTCAATTTTACAACAAAGTACTTACTGCAAACTTACTGGAAACACCTTAGGTTATATTCCAACATGTTTCTGAGTTGTTTGAAAGTTGTATTATGGCTCTGAACATCAAGACAAAAAAGTTGTTATCTCAGTGCATGCAATGCTTAGAGCATACAAATAGTATACATTTCAATTTTACACCAAAGCACTTACTGCAAACCTAGTGGAAACACCTTAGGTTAACTTCCCACATGATTCCGAGATTTCTGAAAGTTTTTTCATACTTGTGCACATAAAGACAAAAAAGTTGATTTCTCAGTGAATAGAATGCTTTGACATAAAAGTAGTATACATTTCAATTGTACTCAAAAGTCCTGACTGCAAACCTAATGGAAACACCTTTGGTTAACTTCACACATGACTATGAGTAGGTTGAAAGTTGTTTCATGCCTCTGTTCATCAAGACAAAAAAGTTACTTTCTCAGTGCATGCTATGTTCTGACATTAAGGTGGTATACATTTCAATTTTCCAACAAAGTTAAGAGTGCAAACCAGATGGATACATATCAAGGTAACTTCCCACATGTTTCTGAGCTGTTTCAAGGTTGTCTCATGGCTCCACTCATCAACACAAAAAAGTTGTTATCTCAGTGCATACAATGCTTAGATAATACAAATACTATACATTTCAATTTTACACCAAAGCACTTACTGCAAACCTAATGGAAACACCTTAGGTTAACTTCCCACATGATTCTGAGATGTCTGAAAGTTGTTTCATACCTGTGCACATAAAGACAAAAAAGTTGATTTCTCAGTGAATAGAATGCTTTGATATAAAAATAGTATACATTTCAATTGTACTCAAAAGTCCTGACTGGAAACCGAATGGAAACACCTTTGGTTAACTTCACACATGAGTATGAGTAGGTTGAAAGTAGTTTCATGCCTCTGTCATCAAGACAAAAAAGTTACTTTCTCAGTGCATACTATGTTCTGACATTAAGGTGGTACACATTCCAATTTTCCAACAAAGTGCAGAGTGGAAACCAGATGGATACATATTAAGTTAACTTCCCACATGTTTCTGAGCTGTTTGAAAGTTGTCTCATGGATCTACAAATCAATACAAAAAAGTTGTTAACTCAGGGCATAAAATGGTTAGATAATACAAATAGTATACATTTCATATTGCACCAAAGTACATGCTGGAAACCTAATGGAAACACCTTAGGTTAACTTCCCACATGATTATCAGTATTTTGAAAGTTGTTTCATGGCTCCACACATCAACACAAAAAAGTTGTTATCTCAGTTCATACAATGCTTAGATAATACAAATAGTATACATTTCAATTTTACAACAAAGTACTTACTGCAAACCTAATGGAAACACCTTAGGTTATTTCCCACATGTTTCTGAGTTCCTTGAAAGTTGTATTATGGCTCTGAACATCAAGACAAAAAAGTTGTTTTCTCAGTGCATACAATGCCTTGAAAATGCAAATACTGTACATTTCAATTTTGCACCAAAGCACTTACTGCAAACCTAATGAAACACCTTAGGTTAACTTCCCACATGAGTATGAGTAGTTTGAAAGTTGTTTCATGCCTCTGTTCATCAAGACAAAAAAGTTACTTTCTCAGTGCATACTATGTTCTGACATTAAGTTGTAAACATTTCAGTTTTCCACCAAAGTGCAGATTGCAAACCAGAGGGATACATTTTAAGTTAACTTCCCACATGTTTCTGAACTGTTTGAAAGTTGTCTCATGGCTCCACTCATCAACACAAAAAAGTTGTTATCTCAGTGCATACAATGCTTAGATAATACAAATAGTATATATTTCAATTTTACACCAAAGCACTTACTGCAAACCTAATGGAAACACCTTAGGTTAACTTCCCACATGATTCTGAGATGTCTGAAAGTTGTTTCATACCTGTGCACATAAAGACAAAAAAGTTGATTTCTCAGTGAATAGAATGCTTTAACATAAAAGTAGTATACATTTCAATTTTACACAAAAGCACTTACTGCAAACCTAATGGAAACAGCTTAGGTTAACTTCCCACATGATTCTGAGATGTCTGAAAGTTGTTTCATACCTGTGCACATAAAGACAAAAAAGGTTGATTTCTCAGTGAATTGAGTGCTTTGACATAAAAGTAGTATACATTTCAATTGTACTCAAAAGTTCTGACTGCAAACCTAATGTAAACACCTTTGCTTAACTTCCCACATAGGTATGAGTAGTTTGAAAGTTGTTTCATGCCTCTGTTCATCAAGACAAAAAAGTTACTTTCTCAGTGCATACTATGTTCTGACATTAAGTTGTAAACATTTCAGTTTTCCACCAAAGTGCAGATTGCAAAACAGAGGGATACATTTTAAGTTAACTTCCCACCTGTTTCTGAGGTGTTTTAAAGTTGTCTCATGGCTCCACTCATCAACACAATAAAGTTGTTATCTCAGTGCATACAATGCGTAGATAATACAAATAGTATACATTTCAATTTTACAACAAAGTACGAACTGCAAACTTACTGGAAACACCTTAGGTTATATTCCCACATGTTTCTGAGTTGTTTGAAATTTGTATTATGGCTCTGAACATCAAGACAAAAAAGTTGTTATCTCAGTGCATGCAATGCTTAGACAATACAAATAGTATACATTTCAATTTTACACCAAAGCACTTACTGCAAACCTAATGGAAACACCTTTGCTTAACTTCCCACATGATTCTGAGATGTCTGAAAGTTGTTTCATACCTGTGCACATAAAGACAAAAAAGTTGATTTCTCAGTGAATAGAATGCTTTAACATAAAAGTAGTATACATTTCAATTTTACACAAAAGCACTTACTGCAAACCTAATGGAAACACCTTAGGTTAACTTCCCACATGATTCTGAGATGTCTTAAAGTCGTTTCATACCTGTGCACATAAAGACAAAAAAGTTGATTTCTCAGTGAATAGAATGCTTTAACATAAAAGTAGTATACATTTCAATTTTACACAAAAGCACTTACTGCAAACCTAATGGAAACAGCTTAGGTTAACTTCCCACATGATTCTGAGATGTCTGAAAGTTGTTTCATACCTGTGCACATAAAGACAAAAAAGGTTGATTTCTCAGTGAATTGAGTGCTTTGACATAAAAGTAGTATACATTTCCATTGTACTCAAAAGTTCTGACTGCAAACCTAATGGAAACACCTTTGCTTAACTTCCCACATAGGTATGAGTAGTTTGAAAGTTGTTTCATGCCTCTGTTCATGAAGACAAAAATGTTACCTTCTCAGTGCATACTATGTTCTGACATTAATTTGTATACATTTCAAATTTCCACCAAAGTGCAGATTGCAAACCAGAGGGATACATTTTAAGTTAACTTCCCACATGTTCCTGAGGTGTTTTAAAGTTGTCTCATGGCTCCACTCATCAACACAAAAAAGTTGTTATCTCAGTGCATACAATGCTTAGATAATACAAATAGTATACATTTCAATTTTACACCAAAGCACTTACTGCAAACCTAATGGAAACACCTTAGGTTAACTTCCCACATGATTCTGAGATGTCTGAAAGTTGTTTCATACCTGTGCACATAAAGACAAAAAAGTTCATTTCTCAGTGAATAGAGTGCTTTGACATAAAAGTAGTATACATTTCAATTGTACTCAAAAGTTCTGACTGCAAACCTAAAGGAAACACCTTTGCTTAACTTCCCACATAGGTATGAGTAGTTTGAAAGTTGTTTCATGCCTCTGTTCATCAAGACAAAAAAGTTACTTTCTCAGTGCATACTATGTTCTGACATTAAGTTGTAAACATTTCAGTTTTCCACCAAAGTGCAGATTGCAAAACAGAGGGATACATTTTAAGTTAACTTCCCACCTGTTTCTGAGGTGTTTTAAAGTTGTCTCATGGCTCCACTCATCAACACAAAAAAGTTGTTATCTCAGTGCATACAATGCTTAGATAATACAAATAGTATACATTTCAATTTTACAACAAAGTACGAACTGCAAACTTACTGGAAACACCTTAGGTTATATTCCCACATGTTTCTGAGTTGTTTGAAATTTGTATTATGGCTCTGAACATCAAGACAAAAAAGTTTTTATCTCAGTGCATGCAATGCTTAGACAATACAAATAGTATACATTTCAATTTTACACCAAAGCACTTACTGCAAACCTAATGGAAACAGCTTAGGTTAACTTCCCACATGATTCTGAGATGTCTGAAAGTTGTTTCATACCTGTGCACATAAAGACAAAAAAGGTTGATTTCTCAGTGAATTGAGTGCTTTGACATAAAAGTAGTATACATTTCCATTGTACTCAAAAGTTCTGACTGCAAACCTAATGGAAACACCTTTGCTTAACTTCCCACATAGGTATGAGTAGTTTGAAAGTTGTTTCATGCCTCTGTTCATGAAGACAAAAATGTTACCTTCTCAGTGCATACTATGTTCTGACATTAATTTGTATACATTTCAATTTTCCACCAAAGTGCAGATTGCAAACCAGAGGGATACATTTTAAGTTAACTTCCCACATGTTCCTGAGGTGTTTTAAAGTTGTCTCATGGCTCCACTCATCAACACAAAAAAGTTGATATCTCAGTGCATACAATGCTTAGATAATACAAATAGTATACATTTCAATTTTACACCAAAGCACTTACTGCAAACCTAATGGAAACACCTTAGGTTAACTTCCCACATGATTCTGAGATGTCTGAAAGTTGTTTCATACCTGTGCACATAAAGACAAAAAAGTTCATTTCTCAGTGAATAGAGTGCTTTGACATAAAAGTAGTATACATTTCAATTGTACTCAAAAGTTCTGACTGCAAACCTAAAGGAAACACCTTTGCTTAACTTCCCACATAGGTATGAGTAGTTTGAAAGTTGTTTCATGCCTCTGTTCATCAAGACAAAAAAGTTACTTTCTCAGTGCATACTATGTTCTGACATTAAGTTGTAAACATTTCAGTTTTCCACCAAAGTGCAGATTGCAAAACAGAGGGATACATTTTAAGTTAACTTCCCACCTGTTTCTGAGGTGTTTTAAAGTTGTCTCATGGCTCCACTCATCAACACAAAAAAGTTGTTATCTCAGTGCATACAATGCTTAGATAATACAAATAGTATACATTTCAATTTTACAACAAAGTACGAACTGCAAACTTACTGGAAACACCTTAGGTTATATTCCCACATGTTTCTGAGTTGTTTGAAATTTGTATTATGGCTCTGAACATCAAGACAAAAAGGTTTTTATCTCAGTGCATGCAATGCTTAGACAATACAAATAGTATACATTTCAATTTTACACCAAAGCACTTACTGCAAACCTAATGGAAACAGCTTAGGTTAACTTCCCACATGATTCTGAGATGTCTGAAAGTTGTTTCATACCTGTGCACATAAAGACAAAAAAGGTTGATTTCTCAGTGAATTGAGTGCTTTGACATAAAAGTAGTATACATTTCCATTGTACTCAAAAGTTCTGACTGCAAACCTAATGGAAACACCTTTGCTTAACTTCCCACATAGGTATGAGTAGTTTGAAAGTTGTTTCATGCCTCTGTTCATGAAGACAAAAATGTTACCTTCTCAGTGCATACTATGTTCTGACATTAATTTGTATACATTTCAATTTTCCACCAAAGTGCAGATTGCAAACCAGAGGGATACATTTTAAGTTAACTTCCCACATGTTCCTGAGGTGTTTTAAAGTTGTCTCATGGCTCCACTCATCAACACAAAAAAGTTGATATCTCAGTGCATACAATGCTTAGATAATACAAATAGTATACATTTCAATTTTACACCAAAGCACTTACTGCAAACCTAATGGAAACACCTTAGGTTAACTTCCCACATGATTCTGAGATGTCTGAAAGTTGTTTCATACCTGTGCACATAAAGACAAAAAAGTTCATTTCTCAGTGAATAGAGTGCTTTGACATAAAAGTAGTATACATTTCAATTGTACTCAAAAGTTCTGACTGCAAACCTAAAGGAAACACCTTTGCTTAACTTCCCACATAGGTATGAGTAGTTTGAAAGTTGTTTCATGCCTCTGTTCATCAAGCCAAAAAAGTTACTTTCTCAGTGCATACTATGTTCTGACATTAAGTTGTAAACATTTCAGTTTTCCACCAAAGTGCAGATTGCAAAACAGAGGGATACATTTTAAGTTAACTTCCCACATGTTTCTGAGGTGTTTTAAAGTTGTCTCATGGCTCCACTCATCAACACAAAAAAGTTGTTTTCTCAGTGCATACAATGCTTAGATAATACAAATAGAATACATTTCAATTTTACAACAAAGTACGTACTGCAAACTTACTGGAAACACCTTAGGTTATATTCCCACATGTTTCTGAGTTGTTTGAAAGTTGTATTATGGCTCTGAACATCAAGACAAAAAAGTTGTTATGTCAGTGCATGCAATGCTTAGACAATACAAATAGTATACATTTCAATTTTACACCAAAGCACTTACTGCAAACCTAATGGAAACACCTTTGCTTAACTTCCCACATGATTCTGAGATGTCTGAAAGTCGTTTCATACCTGTGCACATAAAGACAAAAAAGTTGATTTCTCAGTGAATAGAATGCTTTAACATAAAAGTAGTATACATTTCAATTTTACACAAAAGCACTTACTGCAAACCTAATGGAAACAGCTTAGGTTAACTTCCCACATGATTCTGAGATGTCTGAAAGTTGTTTCATACCTGTGCACATAAAGACAAAAAAGGTTGATTTCTCAGTGAATTGAGTGCTTTGACATAAAAGTAGTATACATTTCCATTGTACTCAAAAGTTCTGACTGCAAACCTAATGGAAACACCTTTGCTTAACTTCCCACATAGGTATCAGTAGTTTGAAAGTTGTTTCATGCCTCTGTTCATGAAGACAAAAATGTTACCTTCTCAGTGCATACTATGTTCTGACATTAATTTGTATACATTTCAAATTTCCACCAAAGTGCAGATTGCAAACCAGAGGGATACATTTTAAGTTAACTTCCCACATGTTCCTGAGGTGTTTTAAAGTTGTCTCATGGCTCCACTCAGCAACACAAAAAAGTTGTTATCTCAGTGTATACAATGCTTAGATAATACAAATAGTATACATTTCAATTTTACACCAAAGCACTTACTGCAAACCTAATGGAAACACCTTAGGTTAACTTCCCACATGATTCTGAGATGTCTGAAAGTTGTTTCATACCTGTGCACATAAAGACAAAAAAGTTCATTTCTCAGTGAATAGAGTGCTTTGACATAAAAGTAGTATACATTTCAATTGTACTCAAAAGTTCTGACTGCAAACCTAAAGGAAACACCTTTGCTTAACTTCCCACATAGGTATGAGTAGTTTGAAAGTTGTTTCATGCCTCTGTTCATCAAGACAAAAAAGTTACTTTCTCAGTGCATACTATGTTCTGACATTAAGTTGTAAACATTTCAGTTTTCCACCAAAGTGCAGATTGCAAAACAGAGGGATACATTTTAAGTTAACTTCCCACCTGTTTCTGAGGTGTTTTAAAGTTGTCTCATGGCTCCACTCATCAACACAAAAAAGTTGTTATCTCAGTGCATACAATGCTTAGATAATACAAATAGTATACATTTCAATTTTACAACAAAGTACGAACTGCAAACTTACTGGAAACACCTTAGGTTATATTCCCACATGTTTCTGAGTTGTTTGAAATTTGTATTATGGCTCTGAACATCAAGACAAAAAAGTTGTTATCTCAGTGCATGCAATGCTTAGACAATACAAATAGTATACATTTCAATTTTACACCAAAGCACTTACTGCAAAACTAATGGAAACAGCTTAGGTTAACTTCCCACATGATTCTGAGATGTCTGAAAGTTGTTTCATACCTGTGCACATAAAGACAAAAAAGGTTGATTTCTCAGTGAATTGAGTGCTTTGACATAAAAGTAGTATACATTTCAACTGTACTCAAAAGTTCTGACTGCAAACCTAATGGAAACACCTTTGCTTAACTTCCCACATAGGTATGAGTAGTTTGAAAGTTGTTTCATGCCTCTGTTCATGAAGACAAAAATGTTACCTTCTCAGTGCATACTATGTTCTGACATTAATTTGTATACATTTCAATTTTCCACCAAAGTGCAGATTGCAAACCAGAGGGATACATTTTAAGTTAACTTCCCACATGTTCCTGAGGTGTTTTAAAGTTGTCTCATGGCTCCACTCATCAACACAAAAAAGTTGATATCTCAGTGCATACAATGCTTAGATAATACAAATAGTATACATTTCAATTTTACACCAAAGCACTTACTGCAAACCTAATGGAAACACCTTAGGTTAACTTCCCACATGATTCTGAGATGTCTGAAAGTTGTTTCATACCTGTGCACATAAAGACAAAAAAGTTCATTTCTCAGTGAATAGAGTGCTTTGACATAAAAGTAGTATACATTTCAATTGTACTCAAAAGTTCTGACTGCAAACCTAAAGGAAACACCTTTGCTTAACTTCCCACATAGGTATGAGTAGTTTGAAAGTTGTTTCATGCCTCTGTTCATCAAGACAAAAAAGTTACTTTCTCAGTGCATACAATGCTTTGCAAATGCAAATACTGTACATTTCAATTTTGCACCAAAGCACTTACTGCAAACCTAATTGAAACACCTTAGGTTAACTTCCCACATGAGTATGAGTAGTTTGAAAGTTGTTTCATGCCTCTGTTCATCAAGACAAAAAAGTTACTTTCTCAGTGCATACTATGTTCTGACATTAAGTTGTAAACATTTCAGTTTTCCACCAAAGCGCAGATTGCAAACCAGAGGGATACATTTTAAGTTAACTTCCCACATGTTTCTGAGCTGTTTGAAAGTTGTCTCATGGCTCCACTCATCAACACAAAAAAGTTGTTATCTCAGTGCATACAATGCTTAGATAATACAAATAGTATATATTTCAATTTTACACCAAAGCACTTACTGCAAACCTAATGGAAACACCTTAGGTTAACTTCCCACATGATTCTGAGATGTCTGAAAGTTGTTTCATACCTGTGCACATAAAGACAAAAAAGTTGATTAGTCAGTGAATAGAATGCTTTAACATAAAAGTAGTATACATTTCAATTTTACACAAAAGCACTCACTGCAAACCTAATGGAAACACCTTAGGTTAACTTCCCACATGATTCTGAGATGTCTGAAAGTTGTTTCATACCTGTGCACATAAAGACAAAAAAGTTGATTTCTCAGTGAATAGAATGCTTTGACATAAAAGTAGTATACATTTCAATTGTACTCAAAAGTTCTGACTGCAAACCTAATGGAAACACCTTTGCTTAACTTCCCACATAGGTATGAGTAGTTTGAAAGTTGTTTCATGCCTCTGTTCATCAAGACAAAAAAGTTACTTTCTCAGTGCATACTATGTTCTGACATTAAGTTGTATACATTACAGTTTTCCACCAAAGTGCAGATTGCAAACCAGAGGGATACATTTTCAGTTAACTTCCCACATGTTTCTGAGCTGTTTGAAAGTTGTCTCATGGCTCCACTCATCAACACAAAAAAGTTGTTATCTCAGTGCATACAATGCTTAGATAATACAAATAGTATACATTTCAACTTTACACCAAAGCACTTACTGCAAACCTAATGGAAACACCTTAGGTTAACTTCCCACATGATTCTGAGATGTCTGAAAGTTGTTTCATACCTGTGCACATAAAGACAAAAAAGTTGATTTCTCAGTGAATAGAATGCTTTGACATAAAAGTAGTATACATTTCAATTGTACTCAAAAGTTCTGACTGCAAAATTAATGGAAACACAGTTGCTTAACTTCCCACATAGCTATGAGTAGTTTGAAAGTTGTTTCATGCCTCTGTTCATCAAGACAAAAAAGTTACCTTCTCAGTGCATACTATGTTGTGACATTAAGGTGGTATACATGTCAATTTTCCAACAAAGTGCAGACTGCAAACCAGATGGATACATATTAAGTTAACTTCCCACATGTTTCTGAGCTGTTTCAAAGTTGTCTCATGGATCTACACATCAAGACAAAAAAGTTGTTAACTCAGGGCATAAAATGGTTAGATAATACAAATAGTATAGATTTCAATTTTGCCTCAAAGTACATGCTGGAAAACTAATGGAAACACCTCAGGGTAACTTCCCAAATGATTATGAGTATTTTGAAAGTTGTTTCATGGCTCCACACATCAACACAAAAAAGTTGTTTTCTCAGTGCATACAAAGCTTTGAAAATACAAATACTGTACATTTCAATTTTACACGAAAGCACTTACTGCAAAGCTAATGGAAACACCTTAGGTTAACTTCCCACATGATTCTGAGATGTCTGAAGTTTGTTTCATACCTGTGCACATAAAGACAAAAAAGTTGATTTCTCAGTGAATAGAATGCTTTGACATAAAAGTAGTATACATTTCGATTGTACTCAAAAGATCTGACTGCAAACCTAATGCAAACACCTTTGCTTAACTTCCCACATAGGTATGAGTAGTTTGAAAGTTGTTTCATGCTTCTGTTCATCAAGACAAAAAAGTTACTTTCTCAGTGCATACTATGTTCTGACATTAAGGTGGTATACATTTCAATTTTCCAACAAAGTGCAGAGTTCAAACCAGATGGATACGTATTAAGTTAACTTCCCACATGTTTCTGAGCTGTTTCAAAGTTGTCTCATGGATCTACAAATCAAGACAAAAAAGTTGTTAACTCAGGGCATAAAATGGTTAGATAATACAAATACTATAGATTTCAATTTTGCATCAAAGTACATGCTGGAAAACTAATGGAAACACCTTAGGGTTACTTCCCAAATGATTTTGAGTATTTTGAAAGTTGTTTCATTGCTCCGCACATCAGCACAAAAAAGTTGTTATCTCAGTGCATACAAAGCTTTGAAAATACAAATACTGTACATTTCAATTTTACACCAAAGCACTTACTGCAAAGCTAATGGAAACACCTTAGGTTAACTTCCCACATGATTCTGAGATGTCTGAAAGTTGTTTCATACCTGTGCACATAAAGACAAAAAAGTTGATTTCTCAGTGAATAGAATGCTTTGACATAAAAGTAGTATACATTTCAATTGTACTCAAAAGTTCTGACTGCAAACCTAATGGAAACACCTTTGCTTAACTTCCCACATAGGTATGAGTAGTTTGAAAGTTGTTTCATGCCTCTGTTCATCAAGACAAAAAAGTTACTTTCTCAGTGCATACTATGTTCTGACATTAAGTTGTATACATTTCAGTTTTCCACCAAAGTGCAGATTGCAAATTAGAGGGATACATTTTAAGTTAACTTCCCACATCTTTCTGAGCTGTTTGAAAGTTGTCTCATGGCTCCACTCATCAACACAAAAAAGTTGTTATCTCAGTGCATACAATGCTTAGATAATACAAATAGTATACATTTCAACTTTACACCAAAGCACTTACTGGAAACCTAAATGAAACACCTTAGGTTAACTTCCCACATGATTCTGAGATGTCTGAAAGTTGTTTCATACCTGTGCACATAAAGACAAAAAAGTTGATTTCTCAGTGAATAGAATGCTTTGACATAAAAGTAGTATACATTTCAATTGTACTCAAAAGTTCTGACTGCAAACCTAATGGAAACACCTTTGCTTAACTTCCCACATAGGTATGAGTAGTTTGAAAGTTGTTTCATGCCTCTGTTCATCAAGACAAAAAAGTTACTTTCTCAGTGCATACTATGTTCTGACATTAAGTTGTATACATTACAGTTTTCCACCAAAGTGCAGATTGCAAACCAGAGGGATACATTTTAAGTTAACTTCCCACATGTTTCTGAGCTGTTTGAAAGTTGTCTCATGGCTCCACTCATCAACACAAAAAAGTTGTTATCTCAGTGCATACAATGCTTAGATAATACAAATAGTATACATTTCAACTTTACACCAAAGCACTTACTGCAAACCTAATGGAAACACCTTAGGTTAACTTCCCACATGATTCTGAGATGTCTGAAAGTTGTTTCATACCTGTGCACATAAAGACAAAAAAGTTGATTTCTCAGTGAATAGAATGCTTTGACATAAAAGTAGTATACATTTCAATTGTACTCAAAAGTTCTGACTGCAAAATTAATGGAAACACAGTTGCTTAACTTCCCACATAGCTATGAGTAGTTTGAAAGTTGTTTCATGCCTCTGTTCATCAAGACAAAAAAGTTACCTTCTCAGTGCATACTATGTTCTGACATTAAGGTGGTATACATGTCAATTTTCCAACAAAGTGCAGACTGCAAACCAGATGGATACATATTAAGTTAACTTCCCACATGTTTCTGAGCTGTTTCAAAGTTGTCTCATGGATCTACACATCAAGACAAAAAAGTTGTTAACTCAGGGCATAAAATGGTTAGATAATACAAATAGTATAGATTTCAATTTTGCCTCAAAGTACATGCTGGAAAACTAATGGAAACACCTCAGGGCAACTTCCCAAATGATTATGAGTATTTTGAAAGTTGTTTCATGGCTCCACACATCAACACAAAAAAGTTGTTTTCTCAGTGCATACAAAGCTTTGAAAATACAAATACTGTACATTTCAATTTTACACGAAAGCACTTACTGCAAAGCTAATGGAAACACCTTAGGTTAACTTCCCACATGATTCTGAGATGTCTGAAGTTTGTTTCATACCTGTGCACATAAAGACAAAAAAGTTGATTTCTCAGTGAATAGAATGCTTTGACATAAAAGTAGTATACATTTCGATTGTACTCAAAAGATCTGACTGCAAACCTAATGCAAACACCTTTGCTTAACTTCCCACATAGGTATGAGTAGTTTGAAAGTTGTTTCATGCTTCTGTTCATCAAGACAAAAAAGTTACTTTCTCAGTGCATACTATGTTCTGACATTAAGGTGGTATACATTTCAATTTTCCAACAAAGTGCAGAGTGCAAACCAGATGGATACGTATTAAGTTAACTTCCCACATGTTTCTGAGCTGTTTCAAAGTTGTCTCATGGATCTACAAATCAAGACAAAAAAGTTGTTAACTCAGGGCATAAAATGGTTAGATAATACAAATACTATAGATTTCAATTTTGCATCAAAGTACATGCTGGAAAACTAATGGAAACACCTTAGGGTTACTTCCCAAATGATTTTGAGTATTTTGAAAGTTGTTTCATTGCTCCGCACATCAGCACAAAAAAGTTGTTATCTCAGTGCATACAAAGCTTTGAAAATACAAATACTGTACATTTCAATTTTACACCAAAGCACTTACTGCAAAGCTAATGGAAACACCTTAGGTTAACTTCCCACATGATTCTGAGATGTCTGAAAGTTGTTTCATACCTGTGCACATAAAGACAAAAAAGTTGATTTCTCAGTGAATAGAATGCTTTGACATAAAAGTAGTATACATTTCAATTGTACTCAAAAGTTCTGACTGCAAACCTAATGGAAACACCTTTGCTTAACTTCCCACATAGGTATGAGTAGTTTGAAAGTTGTTTCATGCCTCTGTTCATCAAGACAAAAAAGTTACTTTCTCAGTGCATACTATGTTCTGACATTAAGTTGTATACATTTCAGTTTTCCACCAAAGTGCAGATTGCAAATTAGAGGGATACATTTTAAGTTAACTTCCCACATCTTTCTGAGCTGTTTGAAAGTTGTCTCATGGCTCCACTCATGAACACAAAAAAGTTGTTATCTCAGTGCATACAATGCTTAGATAATACAAATAGTATACATTTCAACTTTACACCAAAGCACTTACTGGAAACCTAAATGAAACACCTTAGGTTAACTTCCCACATGATTCTGAGATGTCTGAAAGTTGTTTCATACCTGTGCACATAAAGACAAAAAAGTTGATTTCTCAGTGAATAGAATGCTTTGACATAAAAGTAGTATACATTTCAATTGTACTCAAAAGTTCTGACTGCAAACCTAATGGAAACACCTTTGCTTAACTTCCCACATAGGTATGAGTAGTTTGAAAGTTGTTTCATGCCTCTGTTCATCAAGACAAAAAAGTTACTTTCTCAGTGCATACTATGTTCTGACATTAAGTTGTATACATTACAGTTTTCCACCAAAGTGCAGATTGCAAACCAGAGGGATACATTTTAAGTTAACTTCCCACATGTTTCTGAGCTGTTTGAAAGTTGTCTCATGGCTCCACTCATCAACACAAAAAAGTTGTTATCTCAGTGCATACAATGCTTAGATAATACAAATAGTATACATTTCAACTTTACACCAAAGCACTTACTGCAAACCTAATGGAAACACCTTAGGTTAACTTCCCACATGATTCTGAGATGTCTGAAAGTTGTTTCATACCTGTGCACATAAAGACAAAAAAGTTGATTTCTCAGTGAATAGAATGCTTTGACATAAAAGTAGTACACATTTCAATTGTACTCAAAAGTTCTGACTGCAAACTTAATGGAAACACCTTTGCTTAACTTCCCACATAGCTATGAGTAGTTTGAAAGTTGTTTCATGCCTCTGTTCATCAAGACAAAAAAGTTACCTTCTCAGTGCATACTATGTTCTGACATTAAGGTGGTATACATTTCAATTTTCCAACAAAGTGCAGACTGCAAACCAGATGGATACATATTAAGTTAACTTCCCACATGTTTCTGAGCTGTTTCAAAGTTGTCTCATGGATCTACAAATCAAGACAAAAAAGTTGTTAACTCAGGGCATAAAATGGTTAGATAATACAAATAGTATAGATTTCAATTTTGCCTCAAAGTACATGCTGGAAAACTAATGGAAACACCTCAGGGTAACTTCCCAAATGATTATGAGTATTTTGAAAGTTGTTTCATGCCTCTGTTCATCAAGACAAAAAAGTTACTTTCTCAGTGCATACTATGTTCTGACATTAAGTTGTATACATTTCAGTTTTCCACCAAAGTGCGGATTGCAAATTAGAGGGATACATTTTAAGTTAACCTCCCACATCTTTCTGAGCTGTTTGAAAGTTGTCTCATGGCTCCACTCATCAACACAAAAAAGTTGTTATCTCAGTGCATACAATGCTTAGATAATACAAATAGTATACATTTCAACTTTACACCAAAGCACTTACTGCAAACCTAATGGAAACACTTTAGGTTAACTTCCCACATGATTCTGAGATGTCTGAAAGTTGTTTCATACCTGTGCACATAAAGACAAAAAAGTTGATTTCTCAGTGAATAGAATGCTTTGACATAAAAGTAGTATACATTTCAATTGTACTCAAAAGTTCTGACTGCAAACTTAATGGAAACACATTTGCTTAACTTCCCACATAGCTATGAGTAGTTTGAAAGTTGTTTCATGCCTCTGTTCATCAAGACAAAAAAGTTACTTTCTCAGTGCATACTATGTTCTGACATTAAGGTGGTATACATTTCAATTTTCTAACAAAGTGCAGACTGCAAACCAGATGGATACATATTAAGTTAACTTCCCACATGTTTCTGAGCTGCTTGAAAGTTGTCTCATGGCTCCACTCATCACCACAAAAAAGTTGTTATCTCAGTGCATACAATGCTTAGATAATACAAATAGTATACATTTCAACTTTACACCAAAGCACTTACTGCAAACCTAATGGAAACACCTTAGGTTAACTTCCCACATGATTCTGAGATGTCTGAAAGTTGTTTCATACCTGTGCACATAAAGACAAAAAAGTTGATTTCTCAGTGAATAGAATGCTTTGACATAAAAGTAGTATACATTTCAATTGTACTCAAAAGTTCTGACTGCAAAGCTAATGGAAACACCTTTGCTTAACTTCCCACATAGGTATGACTAGTTTGAAAGTTGTTTCATGCCTCTGTTCATCAAGACAAAAAAGTTACTTCCTCAGTGCATACTATGTTCTGACATTAAGTTGTATACATTTCAGTTTTCCACCAAAGTGCAGATTGCAAACCAGAGGGATACATTTTAAGTTAACTTCCCACATGTTTCTGAGGTGTTTTAAAGTTGTCTCATGGCTCCACTCATCAACACAAAAAAATTGTTATCTCAGTGCATACAATGCTTAGATAATACAAATAGTATACATTTCAATTTTACAACAAAGCACGTACTACAAACTTACTGGAAACACCTTAGGTTATATTCCCACATGTTTCTGAGTTGTTTGAAATTTGTATTATGGCTCTGAACATCAAGACAAAAAAGTTGTTATCTCAGTGCATGCAATGCTTAGACAATACAAATAGTATACATTTCAATTTTACACCAAAGCACTTACTGCAAACCTAATGGAAACACCTTTGCTTAACTTCCCACATGATTCTGAGATGTCTGAAAGTTGTTTCATACCTGTGCACATAAAGACAAAAAAGTTGATTTCTCAGTGAATAGAATGCTTTGACATAAAAGTAGTATACATTTCAATTGTACACAAAAGTTCTGACTGCAAACCTAATGGGAACACCTTTGCTTAACTTCCCACATAGGTATGAGTAGTTTGAAAGTTGTTTCATGCCTCTGTTCATGAAGACAAAAATGTTACTTTCTCAGTGCATACTATGTTCTGACATTAATTTGTATACATTTCAATTTTCCACCAAAGTGCAGATTGCAAACCAGAGGGATACATTTTAAGTTAACTTCCCACATGTTTCTGAGGTGTTTTAAAGTTGTCTCATGGCTGCACTCATCAACACAAAAAAGTTGTTATCTCAGTGCATACAATGCTTAGATAATACAAATAGTATACATTTCAATTTTACACCAAAGCACTTACTGCAAAACTAATGGAAACAGCTTAGGTTAACTTCCCACATGATTCTGAGATGTCTGAAAGTTGTTTCATACCTGTGCACATAAAGACAAAAAAGGTTGATTTCTCAGTGAATTGAGTGCTTTGACATAAAAGTAGTATACATTTCAACTGTACTCAAAAGTTCTGACTGCAAACCTAATGGAAACACCTTTGCTTAACTTCCCACATAGGTATGAGTAGTTTGAAAGTTGTTTCATGCCTCTGTTCATGAAGACAAAAATGTTACCTTCTCAGTGCATACTATGTTCTGACATTAATTTGTATACATTTCAATTTTCCACCAAAGTGCAGATTGCAAACCAGAGGGATACATTTTAAGTTAACTTCCCACATGTTCCTGAGGTGTTTTAAAGTTGTCTCATGGCTCCACTCATCAACACAAAAAAGTTGATATCTCAGTGCATACAATGCTTAGATAATACAAATAGTATACATTTCAATTTTACACCAAAGCACTTACTGCAAACCTAATGGAAACACCTTAGGTTAACTTCCCACATGATTCTGAGATGTCTGAAAGTTGTTTCATACCTGTGCACATAAAGACAAAAAAGTTCATTACTCAGTGAATAGAGTGCTTTGACATAAAAGTAGTATACATTTCAATTGTACTCAAAAGTTCTGACTGCAAACCTAAAGGAAACACCTTTGCTTAACTTCCCACATAGGTATGAGTAGTTTGAAAGTTGTTTCATGCCTCTGTTCATCAAGACAAAAAAGTTACTTTCTCAGTGCATACAATGCTTTGCAAATGCAAATACTGTACATTTCAATTTTGCACCAAAGCACTTACTGCAAACCTAATTGAAACACCTTAGGTTAACTTCCCACATGAGTATGAGTAGTTTGAAAGTTGTTTCATGCCTCTGTTCATCAAGACAAAAAAGTTACTTTCTCAGTGCATACTATGTTCTGACATTAAGTTGTAAACATTTCAGTTTTCCACCAAAGCGCAGATTGCAAACCAGAGGGATACATTTTAAGTTAACTTCCCACATGTTTCTGTGCTGTTTGAAAGTTGTCTCATGGCTCCACTCATCAACACAAAAAAGTTGTTATCTCAGTGCATACAATGCTTAGATAATACAAATAGTATATATTTCAATTTTACACCAAAGCACTTCCTGCAAACCTAATGGAAACACCTTAGGTTAACTTCCCACATGATTCTGAGATGTCTGAAAGTTGTTTCATACCTGTGCACATAAAGACAAAAAAGTTGATTAGTCAGTGAATAGAATGCTTTAACATAAAAGTAGTATACATTTCAATTTTACACAAAAGCACTCACTGCAAACCTAATGGAAACACCTTAGGTTAACTTCCCACATGATTCTGAGATGTCTGAAAGTTGTTTCATACCTGTGCACATAAAGACAAAAAAGTTGATTTCTCAGTGAATAGAATGCTTTGACATAAAAGTAGTATACATTTCAATTGTACTCAAAAGTTCTGACTGCAAACCTAATGGAAACACCTTTGCTTAACTTCCCACATAGGTATGAGTAGTTTGAAAGTTGTTTCATGCCTCTGTTCATCAAGACAAAAAAGTTACTTTCTCAGTGCATACTATGTTCTGACATTAAGTTGTATACATTACAGTTTTCCACCAAAGTGCAGATTGCAAACCAGAGGGATACATTTTAAGTTAACTTCCCACATGTTTCTGAGCTGTTTGAAAGTTGTCTCATGGCTCCACTCATCAACACAAAAAAGTTGTTATCTCAGTGCATACAATGCTTAGATAATACAAATAGTATACATTTCAACTTTACACCAAAGCACTTACTGCAAACCTAATGGAAACACCTTAGGTTAACTTCCCACATGATTCTGAGATGTCTGAAAGTTGTTTCATACCTGTGCACATAAAGACAAAAAAGTTGATTTCTCAGTGAATAGAATGCTTTGACATAAAAGTAGTACACATTTCAATTGTACTCAAAAGTTCTGACTGCAAACTTAATGGAAACACCTTTGCTTAACTTCCCACATAGCTATGAGTAGTTTGAAAGTTGTTTCATGCCTCTGTTCATCAAGACAAAAAAGTTACCTTCTCAGTGCATACTATGTTCTGACATTAAGGTGGTATACATTTCAATTTTCCAACAAAGTGCAGACTGCAAACCAGATGGATACATATTAAGTTAACTTCCCACATGTTTCTGAGCTGTTTCAAAGTTGTCTCATGGATCTACACATCAAGACAAAAAAGTTGTTAACTCAGGGCATAAAATGGTTAGATAATACAAATAGTATAGATTTCAATTTTGCCTCAAAGTACATGCTGGAAAACTAATGGAAACACCTCAGGGTAACTTCCCAAATGATTATGAGTATTTTGAAAGTTGTTTCATGGCTCCACACATCAACACAAAAAAGTTGTTTTCTCAGTGCATACAAAGCTTTGAAAATACAAATACTGTACATTTCAATTTTACACGAAAGCACTTACTGCAAAGCTAATGGAAACACCTTAGGTTAACTTCCCACATGATTCTGAGATGTCTGAAGTTTGTTTCATACCTGTGCACATAAAGACAAAAAAGTTGATTTCTCAGTGAATAGAATGCTTTGACATAAAAGTAGTATACATTTCGATTGTACTCAAAAGATCTGACTGCAAACCTAATGCAAACACCTTTGCTTAACTTCCCACATAGGTATGAGTAGTTTGAAAGTTGTTTCATGCTTCTGTTCATCAAGACAAAAAAGTTACTTTCTCAGTGCATACTATGTTCTGACATTAAGGTGGTATACATTTCAATTTTCCAACAAAGTGCAGAGTGCAAACCAGATGGATACGTATTAAGTTAACTTCCCACATGTTTCTGAGCTGTTTCAAAGTTGTCTCATGGATCTACAAATCAAGACAAAAAAGTTGTTAACTCAGGGCATAAAATGGTTAGATAATACAAATACTATAGATTTCAATTTTGCATCAAAGTACATGCTGGAAAACTAATGGAAACACCTTAGGGTTACTTCCCAAATGATTTTGAGTATTTTGAAAGTTGTTTCATTGCTCCGCACATCAGCACAAAAAAGTTGTTATCTCAGTGCATACAAAGCTTTGAAAATACAAATACTGTACATTTCAATTTTACACCAAAGCACTTACTGCAAAGCTAATGGAAACACCTTAGGTTAACTTCCCACATGATTCTGAGATGTCTGAAAGTTGTTTCATACCTGTGCACATAAAGACAAAAAAGTTGATTTCTCAGTGAATAGAATGCTTTGACATAAAAGTAGTATACATTTCAATTGTACTCAAAAGTTCTGACTGCAAACCTAATGGAAACACCTTTGCTTAACTTCCCACATAGGTATGAGTAGTTTGAAAGTTGTTTCATGCCTCTGTTCATCAAGACAAAAAAGTTACTTTCTCAGTGCATACTATGTTCTGACATTAAGTTGTATACATTTCAGTTTTCCACCAAAGTGCAGATTGCAAATTAGAGGGATACATTTTAAGTTAACTTCCCACATCTTTCTGAGCTGTTTGAAAGTTGTCTCATGGCTCCACTCATCAACACAAAAAAGTTGTTATCTCAGTGCATACAATGCTTAGATAATACAAATAGTATACATTTCAACTTTACACCAAAGCACTTACTGGAAACCTAAATGAAACACCTTAGGTTAACTTCCCACATGATTCTGAGATGTCTGAAAGTTGTTTCATACCTGTGCACATAAAGACAAAAAAGTTGATTTCTCAGTGAATAGAATGCTTTGACATAAAAGTAGTATACATTTCAATTGTACTCAAAAGTTCTGACTGCAAACCTAATGGAAACACCTTTGCTTAACTTCCCACATAGGTATGAGTAGTTTGAAAGTTGTTTCATGCCTCTGTTCATCAAGACAAAAAAGTTACTTTCTCAGTGCATACTATGTTCTGACATTAAGTTGTATACATTACAGTTTTCCACCAAAGTGCAGATTGCAAACCAGAGGGATACATTTTAAGTTAACTTCCCACATGTTTCTGAGGTGTTTGAAAGTTGTCTCATGGCTCCACTTATCAACACAAAAAAGTTGTTATCTCAGTGCATACAATGCTTAGATAATACAAATAGTATACATTTCAACTTTACACCAAAGCACTTACTGCAAACCTAATGGAAACACCTTAGGTTAACTTCCCACATGATTCTGAGATGTCTGAAAGTTGTTTCATACCTGTGCACATAAAGACAAAAAAGTTGATTTCTCAGTGAATAGAATGCTTTGACATAAAAGTAGTACACATTTCAATTGTACTCAAAAGTTCTGACTGCAAACTTAATGGAAACACCTTTGCTTAACTTCCCACATAGCTATGAGTAGTTTGAAAGTTGTTTCATGCCTCTGTTCATCAAGACAAAAAAGTTACCTTCTCAGTGCATACTATGTTCTGACATTAAGGTGGTATACATTTCAATTTTCCAACAAAGTGCAGACTGCAAACCAGATGGATACATATTAAGTTAACTTCCCACATGTTTCTGAGCTGTTTCAAAGTTGTCTCATGGATCTACAAATCAAGACAAAAAAGTTGTTAACTCAGGGCATAAAATGGTTCGATAATACAAATAGTATAGATTTCAATTTTGCCTCAAAGTACATGCTGGAAAACTAATGGAAACACCTCAGGGTAACTTCCCAAATGATTATGAGTATTTTGAAAGTTGTTTCATGCCTCTGTTCATCAAGACAAAAAAGTTACTTTCTCAGTGCATACTATGTTCTGACATTAAGTTGTATACATTTCAGTTTTCCACCAAAGTGCGGATTGCAAATTAGAGGGATACATTTTAAGTTAACCTCCCACATCTTTCTGAGCTGTTTGAAAGTTGTCTCATGGCTCCACTCATCAACACAAAAAAGTTGTTATCTCAGTGCATACAATGCTTAGATAATACAAATAGTATACATTTCAACTTTACACCAAAGCACTTACTGCAAACCTAATGGAAACACTTTAGGTTAACTTCCCACATGATTCTGAGATGTCTGAAAGTTGTTTCATACCTGTGCACATAAAGACAAAAAAGTTGATTTCTCAGTGAATAGAATGCTTTGACATAAAAGTAGTATACATTTCAATTGTACTCAAAAGTTCTGACTGCAAACTTAATGGAAACACATTTGCTTAACTTCCCACATAGCTATGAGTAGTTTGAAAGTTGTTTCATGCCTCTGTTCATCAAGACAAAAAAGTTACTTTCTCAGTGCATACTATGTTCTGACATTAAGGTGGTATACATTTCAATTTTCTAACAAAGTGCAGACTGCAAACCAGATGGATACATATTAAGTTAACTTCCCACATGTTTCTGAGCTGCTTGAAAGTTGTCTCATGGCTCCACTCATCACCACAAAAAAGTTGTTATCTCAGTGCATACAATGCTTAGATAATACAAATAGTATACATTTCAACTTTACACCAAAGCACTTACTGCAAACCTAATGGAAACACCTTAGGTTAACTTCCCACATGATTCTGAGATGTCTGAAAGTTGTTTCATACCTGTGCACATAAAGACAAAAAAGTTGATTTCTCAGTGAATAGAATTCTCTGACATAACAGTAGTATACAATTCAATTGTACTCAAAAGTTCTGACTGCAAACCTAATGGAAACACCTTTGCTTAACTTCCCACATAGGTATGAGTAGTTTGAAAGTTGTTTCATGCCTCTGTTCATCAAGACAAAAAAGTTACTTTCTCAGTGCATACTATGTTCTGACATTAAGTTGTATACATTTCAGTTTTCCACCAAAGTGCAGATTGCAAACCAGAGGGATACATTTTAAGTTAACTTGACACATGTTTCTGAGCTGTTTGAAAGTTGTCTCATGGCTCCACTCATCAACACAAAAAAGTTGTTATCTCAGTGCATACAATGCTTAGATAATACAAATAGTGTACATTTCAATTTTACACCAAAGCACTTACTGCAAACCTAATGGAAACACCTTAGGTTAACTTCCCACATGATTCTGAGATGTCTGAAAGTTGTTTCATACCTGTGCACATAAAGACAAAAAAGTTGATTTCTCAGTGAATAGAATGCTTTAACATAAAAGTAGTATACATTTCAATTTTACACCAGAGCACTTACTGGAAACCTAATGGAAACAGCTTAGGTTAACTTCCCACATGATTCTGAGATGTCTGAAAGTTGTTTCATACCTGTGCACATAAAGACAAAAAAGTTGATTTCTCAGTGAATAGAGTGCTTTGACATAAAAGTAGTATACATTTCAATTGTACTCAAAAGTTCTGACTGCAAACCTAATGGAAACACCTTTGCTTAACTTCCCACATAGGTATGAGTAGTTTGAAAGTTGTTTCATGCCTCTGTTCATCAAGACAAAAAAGTTACTTTCTCAGTGCTTACTATGTTCTGACATTAATTTGTATACATTTCAGTTTTCCACCAAAGTGCAGATTGCAAACCAGAGGGATACATTTTAAGTTAACTTGACACATGTTTCTGAGCTGTTTGAAAGTTGTCTCATGGCTCCACTCATCAACACAAAAGAGTTGTTATCTCAGTGCATACAATGCTTAGATAATACAAATAGTGTACATTTCAATTTTACACCAAAGCACTTACTGCAAACCTAATGGAAACACCTTAGCTTAACTTCCCACATGATTCTGAGATGTCTGAAAGTTGTTTCATACCTGTGCACATAAAGACAAAAAAGTTGATTTCTCAGTGAATAGAATGCTTTAACATAAAAGTAGTATACATTTCAATTTTACACCAAAGCACTTACTGCAAACCTAATGGAAACAGCTTAGGTTAACTTCCCACATGATTCTGAGATGTCTGAAAGTTGTTTCATACCTGTGCACATAAAGACAAAAAAGGTTGATTTCTCAGTGAATTGAGTGCTTTGACATAAAAGTAGTATACATTTCCATTGTACTCAAAAGTTCTGACTGCAAACCTAATGGAAACACCTTTGCTTAACTTCCCACATAGGTATGAGTAGTTTGAAAGTTGTTTCATGCCTCTGTTCATGAAGACAAAAATGGTTACCTTCTCAGTGCATACTATGTTCTGACATTAATTTGTATACATTTCAATTTTCCACCAAAGTGCAGATTGCAAACCAGAGGGATACATTTTAAGTTAACTTCCCACATGTTCCTGAGGTGTTTTAAAGTTGTCTCATGGCTCCACTCATCAACACAAAAAAGTTGTTATCTCAGTGCATACAATGCTTAGATAATACAAATAGTATACATTTCAATTTTACACCAAAGCACTTACTGCAAACCTAATGGAAACACCTTAGGTTAACTTCCCACATGATTCTGAGATGTCTGAAAGTTGTTTCATACCTGTGCACATAAAGACAAAAAAGTTCATTTCTCTGTGAATAGAGTGCTTTGACATAAAAGTAGTATACATTTCAATTGTACTCAAAAGTTCTGACTGCAAACCTAAAGGAAACACCTTTGCTTAACTTCCCACATAGGTATGAGTAGTTTGAAAGTTGTTTCATGCCTCTGTTCATCAAGGCAAAAAAGTTACTTTCTCAGTGCATACTATGTTCTGACATTAAGTTGTAAACATTTAGGTTTTCCACCAAAGTGCAGATTGCAAAACAGAGGGATACATTTTAAGTTAACTTCCCACATGTTTCTGAGGTGTTTTAAAGTTGTCTCATGGCTCCACTCATCAACACAAAAAAGTTGTTTTCTCAGTGCATACAATGCTTAGATAATACAAATAGAATACATTTCAATTTTACAACAAAGTACGTACTGCAAACTTACTGGAAACACCTTAGGTTATATTCCCACATGTTTCTGAGTTGTTTGAAAGTTGTATTATGGCTCTGAACATCAAGACAAAAAAGTTGTTATCTCAGTGCATGCAATGCTTAGACAATACAAATAGTATACATTTCAATTTTACACCAAAGCACTTACTGCAAACCTAATGGAAACACCTTTGCTTAACTTCCCACATGATTCTGAGATGTCTGGAAAGTTGTTTCATACCTGTGCACATAAAGACAAAAAAGTTGATTTCTCAGTGAATAGAATGCTTTGACATAAAAGTAGTATACATTTCAATTGTACACAAAAGTTCTGACTGCAAACCTAATGGAAACACCTTTGCTTAACTTCCCACATAGGTATGAGTAGTTTGAAAGTTGTTTCATGCCTCTGTTCATGAAGACAAAAATGTTACTTTCTCAGTGCATACTATGTTCTGACATTAATTTGTATACATTTCAATTTTCCACCAAAGTGCAGATTGCAAAACAGAGGGATACATTTTAAGTTAACTTCCCACATGTTTCTGAGGTGTTTTAAAGTTGTCTCATGGCTCCACTCATCAACACAAAAAAGTTGTTATCTCAGTGAATACAATGCTTAGATAATACAAATAGTATACATTTCAATTTTACACCAAAGCACTTCCTGCAAACCTAATGGAAACACCTTAGGTTAACTTCCCACATGATTCTGAGATGTCTGAAAGTTGTTTCATACCTGTGCACATAAAGACAAAAAAGTTGATTTCTCAGTGAATAGAATGCTTTGACATAACAGTAGTATACATTTCAATTGTACTCAAAAGTTCTGACTGCAAACCTAATGGAAACACCTTTGCTTAACTTCCCACATAGGTATGAGTAGTTTGAAAGTTGTTTCATGCCTCTGTTCATCAAGACAAAAAAGTTACTTTCTCAGTGCATACTATGTTCTGACATTAAGTTGTATACATTTCAGTTTTCCACCAAAGTGCAGATTGCAAACCAGAGGGATACATTTTAAGTTAACTTGACACATGTTTCTGAGCTGTTTGAAAGTTGTCTCATGGCTCCACTCATCAACACAAAAAAGTTGTTATCTCAGTGCATACAATGCTTAGATAATACAAATAGTATACATTTCAATTTTACAACAAAGTACTTACTGCAAACCTAATGGAAACACCTTAGGTTATTTCCCACATGTTTCTGAGTTCTTTGAAAGTTGTATTATGGCTCTGAACATCAAGACAAAAAAGTTGTTTTCTCAGTGCATACAATGCTTTGAAAATGCAAATACTGTACATTTCAATTTTGCACCAAAGCACTTACTGCAAACCTAATTGAAACACCTTAGGTTAACTTCCCACATGAGTATGAGTAGTTTGAAAGTTGTTTCATGCCTCTGTTCATCAAGACAAAAAAGTTACTTTCTCAGTGTATACTATGTTCTGACATTAAGTTGTAAACATTTCAGTTTTCCACCAAAGCGCAGATTGCAAACCAGAGGGATACATTTTAAGTTAACTTCCCACATGTTTCTGAGCTGTTTGAAAGTTGTCTCATGGCTCCACTCATCAACACAAAAAAGTTGTTATCTCAGTGCATACAATGCTTAGATAATACAAATAGTATATATTTCAATTTTACACCAAAGCACTTACTGCAAACCTAATGGAAACACCTTAGGTTAACTTCCCACATGATTCTGAGATGTCTGAAAGTTGTTTCATACCTGTGCACATAAAGACAAAAAAGTTGATTAATCAGTGAATAGAATGCTTTAACATAAAAGTAGTATACATTTCAATTTTACACAAAAGCACTTACTGCAAACCTAATGGAAACAGCTTAGGTTAACTTCCCACATGATTCTGAGATGTCTGAAAGTTGTTTCATACCTGTGCACATAAAGACAAAAAAGGTTGATTTCTCAGTGAATTGAGTGCTTTGACATAAAAGTAGCATACATTTCCATTGTACTCAAAAGTTCTGACTGCAAACCTAATGGAAACACCTTTGCTTAAACTTCCCACATAGGTATGAGTAGTTTGAAAGTTGTTTCATGCCTCTGTTCATGAAGACAAAAATGTTACCTTCTCAGTGCATACTATGTTCTGACATTAATTTGTATACATTTCAATTTTCCACCAAAGTGCAGATTGCAAACCAGAGGGATACATTTTAAGTTAACTTCCCACATGTTCCTGAGGTGTTTTAAAGTTGTCTCATGGCTCCACTCATCAACACAAAAAAGTTGTTATCTCAGTGCATACAATGCTTAGATAATACAAATAGTATACATTTCAATTTTACACCAAAGCACTTACTGCAAACCTAATGGAAACACCTTAGGTTAACTTCCACATGATTCTGAGATGTCTGAAAGTTGTTTCATACCTGTGCACATAAAGACAAAAAAGTTCATTTCTCAGTGAATAGAGTGCTTTGACATAAAAGTAGTATACATTTCAATTGTACTCAAAAGTTCTGACTGCAAACCTAAAGGAAACACCTTTGCTTAACTTCCCACATAGGTATGAGTAGTTTGAAAGTTGTTTCATGCCTCTGTTCATCAAGGCAAAAAAGTTACTTTCTCAGTGCATACTATGTTCTGACATTAAGTTGTAAACATTTCAGTTTTCCACCAAAGTGCAGATTGCAAAACAGAGGGATACATTTTAAGTTAACTTCCCACATGTTTCTGAGGTGTTTTAAAGTTGTCTCATGGCTCCACTCATCAACACAAAAAAGTTGTTTTCTCAGTGCATACAATGCTTAGATAATACAAATAGAATACATTTCAATTTTACAACAAAGTACGTACTGCAAACTTACTGGAAACACCTTAGGTTATATTCCCACATGTTTCTGAGTTGTTTGAAAGTTGTATTATGGCTCTGAACATCAAGACAAAAAAGTTGTTATCTCAGTGCATGCAATGCTTAGACAATACAAATAGTATACATTTCAATTTTACACCAAAGCACTTACTGCAAACCTAATGGAAACACCTTTGCTTAACTTCCCACATGATTCTGAGATGTCTGAAAGTTGTTTCATACCTGTGCACATAAAGACAAAAAAGTTGATTTCTCAGTGAATAGAGTGCTTTGACATAAAAGTAGTATACATTTCAATTGTACTCAAAAGTTCTGACTGCAAACCTAATGGAAACACCTTTGCTTAACTTCCCACATAGGTATGAGTAGTTTGAAAGTTGTTTCATGCCTCTGTTCATCAAGACAAAAAAGTTACTTTCTCAGTGCATACTATGTTCTGACATTAAGTTGTATACATTTCAGTTTTCCACCAAAGTGCAGATTGCAAACCAGAGGGATACATTTTAAGTTAACTTGACACATGTTTCTGAGCTGTTTGAAAGTTGTCTCATGGCTCCACTCATCAACACAAAAGAGTTGTTATCTCAGTGCATACAATGCTTAGATAATACAAATAGTGTACATTTCAATTTTACACCAAAGCACTTACTGCAAACCTAATGGAAACACCTTAGGTTAACTTCCCACATGATTCTGAGATGTCTGAAAGTTGTTTCATACCTGTGCACATAAAGAAAAAAAGTTGATTTCTCAGTGAATAGAATGCTTTAACATAAAAGTAGTATACATTTCAATTTTACACCAAAGCACTTACTGCAAACCTAATGGAAACAGCTTAGGTTAACTTCCCACATGATTCTGAGATGTCTGAAAGTTGTTTCATACCTGTGCACATAAAGACAAAAAAGGTTGATTTCTCAGTGAATTGAGTGCTTTGACATAAAAGTAGTACACATTTCCATTGTACTCAAAAGTTCTGACTGCAAACCTAATGGAAACACCTTTGCTTAACTTCCCACATAGGTATGAGTAGTTTGAAAGTTGTTTCATGCCTCTGTTCATGAAGACAAAAATGTTACCTTCTCAGTGCATACTATGTTCTGACATTAATTTGTATACATTTCAATTTTCCACCAAAGTGCAGATTGCAAACCAGAGGGATACATTTTAAGTTAACTTCCCACATGTTCCTGAGGTGTTTTAAAGTTGTCTCATGGCTCCACTCATCAACACAAAAAAGTTGTTATCTCAGTGCATACAATGCTTAGATAATACAAATAGTATACATTTCAATTTTACACCAAAGCACTTACTGCAAACCTAATGGAAACACCTTAGGTTAACTTCCCCACATGATTCTGAGATGTCTGAAAGTTGTTTCATACCTGTGCACATAAAGACAAAAAAGTTCATTTCTCAGTGAATAGAGTGCTTTGACATAAAAGTAGTATACATTTCAATTGTACTCAAAAGTTCTGACTGCAAACCTAAAGGAAACACCTTTGCGTAACTTCCCACATAGGTATGAGTAGTTTGAAAGTTGTTTCATGCCTCTGTTCATCAAGGCAAAAAAGTTACTTTCTCAGTGCATACTATGTTCTGACATTAAGTTGTAAACATTTCAGTTTTCCACCAAAGTGCAGATTGCAAAACAGAGGGATACATTTTAAGTTAACTTCCCACATGTTTCTGAGGTGTTTTAAAGTTGTCTCATGGCTCCACTCATCAACACAAAAAAGTTGTTTTCTCAGTGCATACAATGCTTAGATAATACAAATAGAATACATTTCAATTTTACAACAAAGTACGTACTGCAAACTTACTGGAAACACCTTAGGTTATATTCCCACATGTTTCTGAGTTGTTTGAAAGTTGTATTATGGCTCTGAACATCAAGACAAAAAGTTGTTATCTCAGTGCATGCAATGCTTAGACAATACAAATAGTATACATTTCAATTTTACACCAAAGCACTTACTGCAAACCTAATGGAAACACCTTTGCTTAACTTCCCACATGATTCTGAGATGTCTGAAAGTTGTTTCATACCTGTGCACATAAAGACAAAAAAGTTGATTTCTCAGTGAATAGAATGCTTTGACATAAAAGTAGTATACATTTCAATTTTACAACAAAGTACTTACTGCAAACCTAATGGAAACACCTTAGGTTATTTCCCACATGTTTCTGAGTTCTTTGAAAGTTGTATTATGGCTCTGAACATCAAGACAAAAAAGTTGTTTTCTCAGTGCATACAATGCTTTGAAAATGCAAATACTGTACATTTCAATTTTGCACCAAAGCACTTACTGCAAACCTAATTGAAACACCTTAGGTTAACTTCCCACATGAGTATGAGTAGTTTGAAAGTTGTTTCATGCCTCTGTTCATCAAGACAAAAAAGTTACTTTCTCAGTGTATACTATGTTCTGACATTAAGTTGTAAACATTTCAGTTTTCCACCAAAGCGCAGATTGCAAACCAGAGGGATACATTTTAAGTTAACTTCCCACATGTTTCTGAGCTGTTTGAAAGTTGTCTCATGGCTCCACTCATCAACACAAATAAGTTGTTATCTCAGTGCATACAATGCTTAGATAATACAAATAGTATATATTTCAATTTTACACCAAAGCACTTACTGCAAACCTAATGGAAACACCTTAGGTTAACTTCCCACATGATTCTGAGATGTCTGAAAGTTGTTTCATACCTGTGCACATAAAGACAAAAAAGTTGATTAATCAGTGAATAGAATGGTTTAACATAAAAGTAGTATACATTTCAATTTTACACAAAAGCACTTACTGCAAACCTAATGGAAACAGCTTAGGTTAACTTCCCACATGATTCTGAGATGTCTGAAAGTTGTTTCATACCTGTG
>NW_027275815.1:0-50029 GCF_030028105.1 Mobula birostris
CACTGTCTTTCCTTTCTCACACCTGTCACTGTCTTCCTCTCTCACACCTCTCACAGTCTTCCTCTCTCACGCCTCTCACTGTCTTCCTCTCCCGCACCTCTCACTGTCTTCCTCTCTCCCAACTCTCACTGTCATCCTCTTTCTCACCTCTCACTGTCTTCCTCTCGCACACCTCTCACTGTCTTCCCCTCTCACACCTCTCACTGTCGTCCTCTCTCACACCTCTCACTGTCTCCCTCTCTCCAAACTCTCACTGTCTTCCTCTCTCAAACTCTCACTATATTCCTCTCTCCCTCCTCGCACTGTCTTCCTCCCTCAAACCTCTCACTGTCTTCCTCTCTCACACCTCTCACTGTCTTTCTGTCTCCCACCTCTCTCTTCATCTCTCCCACCTGTCACTGTCTTCTGCTCTCACAACTCTCACTGTCTTCCTCTCTCCCTCCTCTCACAGTCTTCCTCTCTCACACCTCTCACTGCCTTCCTCTCTCACACCTCTCATTGTCGTCCTCTCTCACACCTCTCACAGTCTTCCTCTCTCACACCTCTCACTGTCTTCCTCTCTTACACCTCTCACTGTCTTCCTCTCTCCCACCTCTTACTGTCTTCCTCTCTCACACCTCTCACTGCCTTCCTCTGTCACACCTCTCACTGTCCTCCTTTCTCCACACCTGTTACTGTCTTCTGCTCTCACACCTCTCACTGTCTTCCTCTCTCACACCTCTCACTGTCTTCCTCTCTCACACCTCTCACTGTCTTCTTCTCTCACACCTCTCACTGTCTTCCGCTCTCACACCTCTCACTCTCTTCCTCTCTCACACCTCTCACTGTCTTCCTCTCCTCACACCTCTCACTGTCTCCTCTCTCTCACCTCTCACTGTCTTCCTCTCTCGCACCTCTCACTGTCTTCCTCTCTCACACCTCTCACTGTATTCCTCTCTGACACCTCTCACTTTCTTCCGCTCTCACACCTGTCACTGTCTTCCTCCTCTCCCACCTCTCACTGTCTACCTCTCCTCACACCTCTCACTGTCTTCCCCTCTCACACCTCTCACTGTCTTCCTCTCTCCCACCTCTCACTGTCTTCCTCTCTCAGACCTTCACTGTCTTTCTCTCTCTCCACCTCGCTCTTCATCTCTCCCACCTCTCACTGTCTTCCTCTCTCAGACCTCTCACTGTCTTCCTTTCTCACACCTGTCACTGTCTTCCTCTCTCACACCTCTCACTGTCTTCCTCTCTCACGCCTCTCACTGTCTTCCTCTCCCGCACCTCTCACTGTCTTCCTCTCTCCCAACTCTCACTGTCATCCTCTCTCTCACCTCTCACTGTCTTCCTCTCGCACACCTCTCACTGTCTTCCCCTCTCACAGCTCTCACTGTCGTCCTCTCTCACACCTCTCACTGTCTCCCTCTCTCAAACTCTCACTGTCTTCCTCTCTCAAACTCTCACTATATTCCTCTCTTCCCTCCTCGCACTGTCTTCCTCCCTCAAACCTCTCACTGTCTTCCTCTCTCCACACCTCTCACTGTCTTTCTGTCTCCCACCTCTCTCTTCATCTCTCCCACCTGTCACTGTCTTCTGCTCTCACAACTCTCACTGTCTTCCTCTCTCCCCACCCCCCCTCTCTCTGTCTTCCTCTCTCACACCTCTCACGTCTTCCTCTCTCACACCTCTCATGTCGTCCTCTCTCACACCTCTCACAGTCTTCCTCTCTCACACCTCTCACTGTCTTCCTCTCTTACACCTCTCACTGTCTTCTCTCTCCCACCTCTTACTGTCTTCCTCTCTCACACCTCTCACTGCCTTCCTCTCTCACACCTCTCACTGTCCTCCTTTCTCACACCTGTTACTGTCTTCTGCTCTCACACCTCTCACTGTCCTTCCTCTCTCACACCTCTCACTGTCTTCCTCTCTCACACCTCTCACTGTCTTCTCCTCTCACACCTCTCACTGTCCTTCCGCTCTCACACCTCTCACTCTCTTCCTCTCTCACACCTCTCACTGTCTTCTCTCTCACACCTCTCACTGTCATCCTCTCTCTCACCTCTCACTGTCTTCCTCTCTCGCACCTCTCACTGTCTTCCTCTCTCACACCTCTCACTGTATTCCTCTCTGACACCTCTCACTGTCTTCCGCTCTCACCACCTGTCCACTGTCTTCCTCTCTCCCACCTCTCACTATCTACCTCTCTCACACCTCTCACTGCCTTCCCCTCTCACACCTCTCACTGTCTTCCTCTCTCCCACCTCTCACTGTCTTCCTCTCTCCTACCTCTACTGTCTTCTTCTCACACACCTCTCACTGTCTTCCTCTCTCACACCTCTCACTGCATTCCTCTCTCACACCTTCACTGTCTTTCTCTCTCCCACCTCGCTCTTCATCTCTCCCACCTCTCACTGTCTTCCTCTCCAGACCTCTCACTGTCTTCCTTTCTCACACCTGTCACTGTCTTCCTCTCTCACACCTCTCACTGTCTTCCCTCTCTGACTCCTCTCACTGTCTTCCTCTCTCACTCCTCTCACTGTCTTCTTCTCTCTCACCTCTCACTGTCTTCCTCTCTCACACCTCTCACTGTCTTCCCTCTCCCACTTCTCACTGTCTTCCTCTCTCACCCCTCTCACTGTCTTCCCCTGTCCCACTTCTCACTGTCTTCCTCTCTCACACCTCTCACTGTCTCTCTCACACCTCTCACTGTCTTCCTCTCTCACACCTCTCACTGACTTCCTCTCTCACACCTCTCACTGTCTTCCTCTCTCACACCTCTCACTGTCTTCCTCTCTCACACCTCTCCACTGTCTTCCCCTCTGACACCTCTCACTATCGTCTCTGTCACACCTCTCACTGTATTCCTCTCTCACAACTCTCACTGACTTCTTCTCTCCCACATCTCACTGTCTTCCTCTCTCACCCCTCTCACTGTCTTCCACTCTCACACCTCTCACTGTCTTCCTCTCTCCCACCTCTCACTGTCTTCCTCTCTCCCACCTCTGACTGTCTTCTGCTCTCACACCTCTCACTGTCGTCCTCTCTCACTCTTCTCACTGTCTTCTTCTCTCTCACCTCTCACTGTCTTCCTCTCTCACACCTCTCCCTGTCTTCCCTCTCTCACCGCCTCTCACTGTCTTCCTCTCCCACACCTCTCACTGTCTTTCCTCTCTCCCAACTCTCACTGTCATCCTTCCTCCTCTCACCTCTCACTGTCTTCCTCTCTCCACACATCTCACTGTCTTCGTCTCTCCCACCTCTAACTGTCATCCTCTCTCTCAGCTCTCACTGTCCTACTGTCTAACACCTCTCACTGTCTTCCTCTTTCACACCTCTCACTGTCTTCCTCTCTCACACCTCTCACTGTTTTCCTCTCTCACACCCTTCACTGTCTTCCTCTCTCACACCTCTCACTGTCTTCCTCTCATCTTACACCTCTCACTGTCTTCCTCTCTCACACCTTCACTGTCTTTCTCTCTCCCACCTCGCTCTTCATCTCTCCCACCTCTCACTGTCTTCCTCTCTCAGACCACTCACTGTCTTCCTTTCTCACACCTGTCACTGTCTTCCTCTCTCACACCTCTCACTGTCTTCCTCTCTGACTCCTCTCACTGTCTTCCTCACTCACTCCTCTCACTGTCTTCTTCTCTCTCAACTCTCACTGTCTTCCTCTCTCACACCTCTCACTGTCTTCCCCTCTCCCCCTCTCACTGTCTTCCCCTGTCCCACTTCTCACTGTCTTCCTCTCTCACACCTCTCACTGTCCTCTCTCACACCTCTCACTGTCTTCCTCTCTCACACCCTCTCACTGTCTTCCTCTCTCACACCTCTCACTGTCTTCCTACCCTCTCCTGTCTCCTCTCTCCCTCTCACTGTCTTCCCCGCTCACACCTCTCACTGTCTTCCTCTCTCACACCTCTCACTGTCTTCCCCTCTCACACCTCTCACTATCGTCCTCTCTCACACCTCTCACTGTCTTCCTCTCTCACACCTCTCACTGTCTTCTGCTCTCACTCCTCTCACTGTCTTTCTCTCTCACTCTTCTCACTGTCTTCCTCTCTCCTACCTCGCACTGTCTTCCGCTCTCACACCTCTCACTGTCTTCCTCTCTGACTCCTCTCACTGTCTTCCTCACTCAACTCCTCTCACTGTCTCTTCTCTCTCAACTCTCACTGTCTTCCTCTCTCACACCTCTCACTGTCTCCCCCTCTCCACTTCTCACTGTCTTCCTCTCTCACACCTCTCACTGTCTTCCCCTATCCCACTTCTCACTGTCTTCCTCTCTCACACCTTCACTGTCTCTCTCACACCTCTCACTGTCTTCCTCTCTCACACCTCTCACTGACTTCCTCTCTCACACCTCTCACTGTCTTCCTCTCTCACACCTCTCACTGTCTTCCTCTCTCACACCTCTCACTGTCTTCCCCGCTCACACCTCTCACTGTCTTCCTCTCTCACACCTCTCACTGTCTTCCCCTCTCACACCCTCTCACTATCGTCCTCTCTCACACCTCTCACTGTCTTCCTCTCTCACACCTCTCACTGTCTTCTGCTCTCACTCCTCTCACAGTCTTTCTCTCTCACTCTTCTCACTGTCTTCCTCTCTCCTACCTCGCACTGTCTTCCTCTCTCACACCTCTCACTGTCTTCCTCTCTCACACCTTTCAATGTCTTGCTCTCTCACACCTCTCACTGTCTTCCTCTCTCACTCATCTCACTGTCTTCCTCTCTCACACTCTCACTGTCGTTCTCTCTCACTCTTCTCACTGTCTTCCTCTCTCACACCTCTCACTGTCTTTCTCTCTCACTCTTCTCACTGTCTTCCCTCTCTCACACCTTTCACTGTCTTCCTCTCTCACAGCTCTCACTGTCTTGCCTTTCTCACTACCTCTCACTGTTTTCCTCTCTCCCACTTCTCAATGTCATCCTCTCTCACAACTCTCACTGTCTTTCTCTCTCCCACCTCTCACTGTCTTCCTCTCACACCTCTCACTGTCTTCCTCTCTCACACCTCTCACTGTCTTCCTGTTTCCGACCTCTCACTGTCTTCCTCTCTCCCACTTCTCACTGTCATCCCCTCTCACACCTCTCACTGTCTTCCTCTCTCACACCTCTCACTGTCCTCGTCTCTCACACCTCTTGCTGTCCTCCTTTCTCACACCTCTCAGTTTCTTCCGCTCTCACAACTCTCACTGTCTTCCTCTCTCCCACCTCTCTCTTCATCCTTCCAACCTGTCACTGTCTTCTGCTCTCACACTTCTCACTGTCTTCCTCTCTCCCACCTCTCACTTTCTTCCTCATCTCACACCTCTCCACTGTTCTCCTCTCTCCCACCTCTCTCTTCATCTTTCCCACCTCTCACGGTCTTTTGCTCTCACACATCTCACTAACTTCCTCTCTCACACCTCTCAATGTCGTCCTCTCTCACATCTCTCACTGCCTTCCTCTCTCACAGATCTCACTGTCTTCCTCTCTCACACCTCTCACTGTCTTCTCTGTCACAGCTCTCACTGTCTTCCTCTCTCACAACTCTCACTGTCTTTCTCTCTCCCACCTCTCACTGTCATCTTCTCTCACGCCTCTCACTGTCTTTCTCTCTCCCACCTCTCACTGTCTTCCACTCACACCTCTCACTGTCTTCCTCTCTCATACCTCTGTCTTCCTCTCTCACACCTCTCATTGTCTTTCTCTCTCACACCTCTCACTGTCTACCTCTCTCCCACACTCACTGACTTCTTCTCTGACGACTCACTGTCTTCCTCTCTCCCCATCTCACTGTCTTCCTCTCTCTCACCTCTTACTGTCTTCGTCTCTCCCACCTCTCACTGTCTTCCTCTCTCACACCTCTCACTGTCTTCCTCTCTCACACCTCTCACTGTCGTCCTCTCTCCCACCTCTCACTGTCTTCCTCTCTCACACCTCCCACTGTCTTCTCTCTCTCACGCCTCTCACTGTCCTCCTTTTCTCACACCTCGCACTGTCTTCCTTTCATCCCACCTCTCACTGTCATCATCTCTCTGACCTGTCACTGTCTTCCTTTCTCCCACCTCTCACTGTCTGCCTCTCTCACACTTCTCACTGTCTTCCTCTCTCTCATCTCTCACTGTCTTCCTCTCTCACTCCTCTCACTGTCTTCCTCTCTCACGCCTCTCACTGTCTTCCTCTCTCACGCCTCTCACTGTCTTCCTCTCTCACACCTCTCACTGTCTTCCTCTCTCCCATCTCTCACTGTCTTCCACTCTCACACCTCTCACTGTCTTCCTCTCTCGCACCTCTCAATGTCTTCCTCTCTCCCACCTCTCACTGTCTTTCTCTCTCCCACATCTCACTGTCTTCCTCTCTCACACCTCTCACTGTCTTCCTCTCTCACACTTCTCACTGTCCCTCCTCTCTCCAACCTCTCACTGTCTTCGTCTCTTCTCCTCTCTCACTGTCTTCCTCTCTCCACCTTTCACTGTCTTCCTCTCTCCCCACCTCTCACTGTCCTCCTCTCTCACACCTCTCACCTGTCCTCCTCTCTCCACCTCTAACTGTCTTCCTCTCTCACAGCTCTCACAGTCTTCCACTCTGACACCTTCTCACTGTCATCCTCTCTCACATCTTTCACTGTCTCCCTCTCTCCCACCTCTCACTGTCCTCCTCTCTCTCACCTCTCACTGTCGTCAATCTCTGCCACATCTCACTGTCTTCCTCTCTCACACCTCTCACTGTCTTCCTCTCTCCAACCTCCCACTGTCTTCCTCTCTCACACTTCTCACTGTCTTCCTCTATCACACCTCTCACTGTCCTCCTCTCTCCCACCTCTCACTGTCCTCCTCTCTCCCACCTCTCACTGTCTTCCTCTCTCACATTGCTCAATGTCCTCCTCTTTCCCACCTCTCACTGTCTTCCTCCCTCCCACCTCTCATTCTCTTCCTCTCTCACACCCTCTCACTGTCCTTTCTCTCTCACGCCTCTCACTGTCCTCCTTTCTCACACCTCGCACTGTCTTCCTTTCTCCCACCTCTCACTGTCATCATCTCTCTGACCTGTCACTGTCTTCCTTTCTCCCACCTCTCACTGTCTGCCTCTCTCACACCTCTCAGTGTCTTCCTCTCTCACTCCTCTCACTCTCTTCCTCTCTCACACCTCTCACTGTCTTCCTCTCTCCCATCTCTCACTGTCTTCCTCTCTCACTCCTCTCACTCTCTTCCTCTCTCACACCTCTCACTGTCTTCCTCTCTCACACCTCTCACTATCTTCCTCTCTCCCATCTCTCACTGTCTTCTGCTCTCCCACCTCTCACTGTCTTCCTCAATCACACCTCTCACTGACTTCTTCTCTCACTCCTCTCCCTGTCTTCCTCCCTCACTCCTCTCACTGTCTTCCTCTCTCCCACCTCTCACTGTCTTCCTCTCTCCCACCTCTCACTGTCTTCCTCTCTCCCATCTCTCACTGTCTTCCTCTCTCCCACCTCTCACTGTCTTTCTCTCTCCCACATCTCACTGTCTTCCTCTCTCACACCTCTCACTGTCTTCCTCTCTCACACCTCTCACTGTCCTCCTCTCTCCAACCTCTCACTGTCTTCGTCTCTCCCCTCTCTCACTGTCTTCCTCTCTCCCACCTCTCACTGTCTTCCTCTCTCCCACCTCTCACTGTCCTCCTCTCTCACACCTCTGACTGTCCTCCTCTCTCCCACCTCTAACTGTCTTCCTCTCTCACAGCTCTCACAGTCTTCCACTCTGACACCTCTCACTGTCATCCTCTCTCACACCTTTCACTGTCACCCTCTCTCCCACCTCTCACTGTCCTCCTCTCTCACACCTCTCACTGTCGTCATCTCTGCCACATCTCACTGTCATCCTCTCTCACACTTCTCACTGTCTTTCTCTCTCCAATCTCCCACTGTCTTCCTCTCTCACACTTCTCACTGTCTTCCTCTACCACACCTCTCACTTTCTCCTCTCTCCCACCTCTCACTGTCCTCCTCTCTCCCACCTCTCACTGTCTTCCTCTCTCACTCCTCTCACTGACTTCTTCTCTCGCACCTCTCACAGTCTTCCCCTCTCACTCATCTCACTGTCGTCCTCTCTCACACCTCTCACTGTATTCTTCTCTCACACCTCTCACTGTCTTCTTCTCTCCCACCTCTCACTGTCTTCCTCTCTCTCACCTCTCACTGTCCTCCTCTCTCACACCTCTCACTGTCTTTCTCTCTCCCACCTCTCTCTTCCTCTCTCCCACCTCTCACTGTCTTCCTCTCTCTCACCTCTCACTGTCGTCCTCTCTCACACCTCTCACTGTCTTCCTCTCTCACACCTCTCACTGTCTTCCTCTTTCCCACCTCGCACTGTCTTCCTCTCTCAAACCTCTCACTGTCTTCCGCTTTCCCATTCCTCACTGTCGTCTTTCTCTCTCACCTCTCACTGTCTTCCTCTCTCACACCTTTCACTGTCACCCTCTCTCCCACCTCTCACTGTCTTCCTCTCTCACACCTCTCACTGACTTCCACTCTCCAACCTCCCACTGTCTTCCTCTCTCACACTTCTCACTGTCTTCCTCTATCACACCTCTCACTGTCCTCCTCTCTCCCACCTCTCACTGTCTTCCTCTCTCACACCTCTCACTGTCATCCTCTCTCACACCGCTCAATGTCCTCCTCTCTCCCACCTCTCACTGTCTTCCTCCCTCCCACCTCTCACTCTCTTCCTCTCTCGCACCTCTCACTGTCCTCCTTTCTCACCTCTCTCAGTGTCTTCCTCTCTCCCACCTCTCACTGTCTTCCTCTCTCACTCCTCTCACTGACTTCTTCTCTCCCACCTCTCACAGTCTTCCCCTCTCACTCCTCTCACTGTCGTCCTCTCTCACACCTCTCACTGTATTCCTCTCTCACACCTCTCACTGTCTTTCTCTCTCCCATCTCTCTCTTCATCTCTCCCACCTCTCACTGTTTTTTGCTCTCACACCTCTCACTGTCTTCCTCTCTCAAACTCTCACTGTCTTCCTCTCTCAAACTCTCACTGTCTTCCTCTCTCCTTCCTCGCACTGTCTTCCTCTCTCAGACCTCTCACTATCTTCCTCTCTCACAACTCTCACCGTCTTCCTCTCTCCCACCTGTCACTGTGTTCCTCTCTCACACCTCTCACTGTCTTCCTCTCTCCCATCTCGAACAGTTTTCCTCTCTCACACCTCTCACTGTCTTCCTCTCTCACAGCTCTCACTGTGTTCCTCTCTCCCACCTCTCACTGACTTCTTCTCCGACGACTCACTATCTTCCTCTCTCACAGCTCTCACTGTCTTCCTCTCTCCCACCTCTCACTGTCATCCTCTCTCACACCTCTCACTGTCTTCCTCTCTCACACCTCTCACTGTCTTCCTCTCTCAAACCTCTCACTGGTTTCCTCTTTCCCATTTCTCACTGTTTTCCTCTCTCACACCTCTCACTGTCTTCCTCTCTCCCATCTCTCATTGTCTTCTGCTCTCCCACCTCTCACTGTCTTCCTCAATCACACCTCTCACTGACTTCTTCTCTCACACCTCTCCCTGTCTTCCTCTATCACTCCTCTCACTGTCTTCCTCTCTCCCACCTCTCACTGTCTTCCTCTCTCCCACCTCTCACTGTCTTCCTCTCTCCCATCTCTCACTGTCTTCCACTCTCACACCTCTCACTGTCTTCCTCTCTCGCACCTCTCACTGTCTTCCTCTCTCCCACCTCTCTCTTCCTCTCTCCCACCTCTCACTGTCTTCCTCTCTCGCACCTCTCACTGTCCTCCTCTCTCACACCTCTCACTGTCTTCCTCTCTCACACCTCTCACTGTCTTCCTCTCTCCCACATTTCACTGTCTTCCTCTCTCCCACCTCTCACTGTCTTCCTCTTTCCCACCTCGCATTGTCTTCCTCTCTCAAACCTCTCACTGTCTTCCGCTTTCCCATTCCTCACTATCTTCCTCTCTCTCACCTCTCAATTTCTTCCTCCCTCATACCTTTCACTGTCACCCTCTCTCCCACCTCTCACTGTCTTCCTCTCTCACACTTCTCACTGTCTTCCTCTATCACACCTCTCACTGTCCTCCTCTATACCACCTCTCACAGTCTTCCTCTCTCACACCTCACACTGTCATCCTTTCTCACCACTCTCAGTGTCTTCCTCTCTCCCACCTCTCACTGTCTTCCTCTCTCACTCCTCTCACTGACTTCTTCTCTCGCACCTCTCACAGTCTTCCCCTCTCACTCATCTCACTGTCGTCCTCTCTCACACCTCTCACTGTATTCCTCTCTCACACCTCTCACTGTCTTCTTCTCTCCCACCTCTCACTGTCTTCCTCTCTCTCACCTCTCACTGTCCTGCTCTCTCACACCTCTCACTGTCTTTCTCTCTCCCACCTCTCACTGTCTTCCTCTCTCTCACCTCTCACTGTCCTCCTCTCTCACACCTCTCACTGTCTTCCTCTCTCAAACCTCTCACTGTCTTCCGCTTTCCCATTCCTCACTGTCTTCCTCTCTCTCACCTCTCACTGTCTTCCTCTCTAACACCTTTCACTGTCACCCTCTCTCCCACCTCTCACTGTCTTCCTCTCTCACACCTCTCACTGACTTCCTCTCTCCAACCTCCCACTGTCTTCCTCTCTCACACTTCTCACTGTCTTCCTCTATCACACCTCTCACTGTCTCCCTCTCACACACGTCTCACTGTCTTCCTCTCTCACAGCTCTCACTGTCTTCCTCTCTCCCACCTCTCACTGTCTTCCTCTCTCCCACCTCTCACTGTCTTCTGCTCTCACACCTCTCACAGTCTTCCTCTCTCACACCTCTCACTGTGTTCCTCTCTCGCACCTCTCACTGTCTTATTCTCTCACACCTCTCACTGCCTCCCGCTCTCACACCTCTCACAGTCTTCCTCTCTCACACCTCTCACTGTCATCCTCTCTCACACCTCTCTCTGTCCTCCTCTCTCACACACGTCACTGTCTTCCTCTCTCCCACCTCTCACTGTCTTCCGCTCTCACACCTCTCACTGTCTTCCTCTCTGACAACTCTCACTGTCTTCCTCTCTCCTACATTTACTATCTTCCTCTCTCACACCTCTCACTGTCTTCCTCTCTCACACCTCTCACTGTCTTCCTCTCTCCCACCTCTCACTGTCTTCCTCTCTCCCACCTCTGACTGTCTTCATCTCTCACACCTCTCACTGTCTTCCTCGCTCACACCTCTCACTGTCTTCATCTCTCCCACCTCTCACTCTCCTCCTCTCTCACACCTCTCACTGTTTTCGCCTCTCACACCTCTAACTGTCTTCCTTTCTCACACCTCTCACTGTCTTACTCTCTCCCACCTCTCACTGTCATCCCCTCTCACATCTCTCACTGTCTTCCTCTCTCGCACCTCTCACTGTCTTCCTCTCTCACACCTTTCACTGTCTTGCTCTCTCCCACCTCTCACTGTCTTCCTCTCTCACACCTCTCACTGTCGTCCTTTCTCACATCTCTCACTGTCTTCCTCTCTCACACCTCTCACTGTCTTCCTCTCTCACACCTCTCACTGTCCTCCTTTCTCACACCTGTAACTGTCTTCTGCTCTCACACCTCTCATAGTCTTCCTCTCTCACACCTGTCACTGTGTTCCTCTCTCACACCTCTCACTGTCTTCTTCTACCACACTTCTCACTGTCTTCCTCTCTCACACCTCTCACTGCCTTCCTCTCTGACACCTCTCACTGTCTTCCTCTCTCACTCCTCTCACTGTCTTCTCTCTCACCTCTCACTGTCTTCCTCTCTCACTCCTCTCACTGTCCTCCTTTCTCACACCTGTAACTGTCTTCTGCTCTCACACCTCTCATAGTCTTCCTCTCTCACACCTATCACTGTGTTCGTCTCTCACACCTCTCACTGTCTTCTTCTACCACACCTCTCACTGTCTTCCTCTCTCACACCTCTCACTGCCTTCTTCTATCACACCTGTCACTGTCTACCTCTCTCACAGCTCTCACTGTCTTCCTCTCTCCCACATCTCACTGTCTTCCACTCTCCCACCTCTGACTGTCTTCTGCTCTCACACCTCTCACTGTCTTCCTCTCTCACACCTCTCACTGTCTTCCGCTCTCACACCTCTCACTCTCTTCCACTCTCACACCTCTCACTGTCTTCCTCTCTCACACCTCTCACTGTCATCCTCTCTCTCACCTCTCACTGTCTTCCTCTCTCGCACCTCTCACTGTCTTCCTCTCTCCCACCTCTCACTGTCTTCCTCTCTCACACCTCTCACTGTATTCCTCTCTGACACCTCTCACTGTCTCCCTCTCTCACACCCCTTACTGTCTTCCTCTCTCACACCTCTCACTGTCTTCCTCTCTCACACACGTCACTGTCTTCCTCTCTCCCACCTCTCACTGTCTTGCTCTCTCCCACCTCTCACTGTCTTCCTCTCTCACACCTCTCACTGTCTTCCTTTCTCACATCTCTCACAGTCTTCCTCTCTCACACCTCTCACTGTCTTCCTCTCTCACACCTCTCACTGTCCTGCTTTCTCACACCTGTAACTGTCTTCTGCTCTCACACCTCTCTTAGTCTTCCTCTCTCACACCTGTCACTGTGTTCCTCTCTCACACCTCTCACTGTATTCTTGTACCACACCTCTCACTGTCTTCCTCTCTCACACCTCTCACTGCCTTCCTCTCCCACACCTCTCACTGTCTTCCTCTCTCAGACCTCTCACTGTCTTCCTCTCGCTCAACTCTCATTGTTGTCCTCTCTCACACCTCTCACTGTCATCCTCTCTCACACCTCTCACTGTCTTCCTCTCTGACACCTCTCACTGTCTTCCTCTCTCACTCCTCTCACTGTCTTCTTCTCTCTCACCTCTCACTGTCTTCCTCTCTCACTCCTCTCACTGTCCTCCTTTCTCACACCTGTCACTGTCTGCCTCTCTCACACCTCTCACTGTCGTCCTCTCTCACACCTCTCACTGTCTACCACTCTCACACCTCTCACTGTCTTCCTCTCTCACACCTCTCACTGTCGTCCTCTCTCACACCTCTCACTGTATTCCTCTCTCACAACTCTCACTGACTTCTTCTCTCCCACCTCTCACTGTCTTCCTCTCTCACACCTCTCACTGTCTTCCACTCTCACACCTCTCACAGTCTTCCTCTCTCACACCTCTCACTGTCTTCCTCTCTCACACCTCTCACTGTCCTCCTTTCTCACACCTCTCACTTTCCTCTCTCAAAACACTCACTGTCTTCCTCTCTCCCACCTCTCACTGTCTACCTCTCTCACACCTCTCACTGACTTCCTCTCTCCCACCTCTCACTGTCTTTCTCTCTCCCACCTCTAACTGTCATCCTCTCTCTCAGCTCTCACTGTCCTACTGTCTAAAACCTCTCACTGTCTTCCTCTTTCACACCTCTCACTGTCTTCCTCTCTCACACCTCTCACTGTCTTCCTCTCTCACACCCTTCACTGTCTTCCTCTCTCACACCTCTCACTGTCTTCCTCTCTCTTACACCTCTCACTGTCTTACTCTCTCAGACCTTCACTGTCTTTCTCTCTCCCACCTCGCTCTTCATCTCTCCCACTCTCACTGTCTTCCTCTATCAGACCTCTCACTGTCTTCCTTTTCTCACACCTGTCACTGTCTTCTCTCTCACACCTCTCACTGTCTTCCTCTCTCACTCCTCTCACTGTCTTCTTCTCTCTCACCTCTCACTGTCTTCCCCACTCACACCTTCTCACTGTCTTCCCCTCTCCCACTTCTCACTGTCTTCCTCTCTCAACACCTCTCACTGTCTCTCTCACACCTCTCCACTGTCTTCCTCTCTCACACCTCTCACTGACTTCCTCTCTCACACCTCTCACTGTCTTCCTCTCTCACACCTCTCAATGTCTTCCTCTCTCACACCTCTCACTGTCTTCTCCTCTCACACGTCTCACTGTCTTCCTCTCTCCCACCTCTCACTGTCTACCTCTCTCACACCTCTCACTGACTTCCTCTCTCCCACCTCTCACTGTCTTTCTCTCTCCCACCTCTAACTGTCATCCTCTCTCTCAGCTCTCACTGTCCCTACTGTCTAAAACCTCTCACTGTCTTCCTCTTTCACACCTCTCACTGTCTTCCTCTCTCACACCTCTCACTGTCTTCCTCTCTCACACCCTTCACTGTCTTCCTCTCTCACACCTCTCACTGTCTCTCTCTCTTACACCTCTCACTGTCTTACTCTCTCAGACCTTCACTGTCTTTCTCTCTCCCACCTCGCTCTTCATCTCTCCCACCTCTCACTGTCTTCCTCTATCAGACCTCTCACTGTCTTCCTTTCTCACACCTGTCACTGTCTTCCTCTCTCACACCTCTCACTGTCTTCCTCTCTCACTCCTCTCACTGTCTTCTTCTCTCTCACCTCTCACTGTCTTCCCCACTCACACCTCTCACTCTGTCTTCCCCTCTCCCACTTCTCACTGTCTTCCTCTCTCACACCTCTCACTGTCTTCCTCTCTCACACCTCTCACTGACTTCCTCTCTCACACCTCTCACTGTCTTCCTCTCTCACACCTCTCACTGTCCTTCCTCTCTCACACCTCTCACTGTCTTCTCCTCTCACACGTCTCACTGTCTTCCTCTCTCACACCTCTCACTGTCTTCCCCTCTCACACCTCTCACTATCGTCCTCTCTCACACCTCTCACTGTCTTCCTCTCTCACTCCTCTCACTGTCTTCTTCTCTCTCACCTCTCACTGGTCTTCCACTCTCACACCTCTCACTGTCTTCCTCTCTCGCACCTCTCACTGTCTTCCTCTCTCCCACCTCTCACTGTCTTTCTCTCTCCCACATCTCACTGTCTTCCTCTCTCACACCTCTCACTGTCTTCCTCTCTCACACTTCTCACTGTCCTCCTCTCTCCAACCTCTCACTGTCTTCGTCTCTCTCCTCTCTCACTGTCTTCCTCTCTCCCACCTTTCACTGTCTTCCTCTCTCCCACCTCTCACTGTCCTCCTCTCTCACACCTCTCACTGTCCTCCTCTCTCCCACCTCTACTGTCTTCCTCTCTCACAGCTCTCACAGTCTTCCACTCTGACACCTCTCACTGTCATCCTCTCTCACATCTTTCACTGTCTCCCTCTCTCCCACCTCTCACTGTCCTCCTCTCTCTCACCTCTCACTGTCGTCATCTCTGCCACATCTCACTGTCTTCCTCTCTCACACCTCTCACTGTCTTCTCTCTCCCAACCTCCCACTGTCTTCCTCTCTCACACTTCTCACTGTCTTCCTCTATCACACCTCTCACTGTCCTCCTCTCTCCCACCTCTCACTGTCCTCCTCTCTCCCACCTCTCACTGTCTTCCTCTCTCACATTGCTCAATGTCCCTCCTCTTTCCCACCTCTCACTGTCCTCCTCCCTCCCACCTCTCATTCTCTTCCTCTCACACACCTCTCACTGTCTTTCTCTCTCACGCCTCTCACTGTCCTCCTTTCTCACACCTCGCACTGTCTTCCTTTCTCCCACCTCTCACTGTCATCATCTCTCTGACCTGTCACTGTCTTCCTTTCTCCCACCTCTCACTGTCTGCCCTCTCTCACACCTCTCAGTGTCTTCCTCTCTCACTCCTCTCACTCTCTTCCTCTCTCACAACCTCTCACTGTCTTCCTCTCTCCCATCTCTCACTGTCTTCCTCTCTCACTCCCTCTCACTGTCTTCCTCTCTCACACCTCTCACTTCTTCCTCTCTCACACCTCTCACTATCTTCCTCTCTCCCCATCTCTCACTGTCTTCTGCTCTCCCACCTCTCACTGTCTTCCTCAATCACACCTCCTCACTGACTTCTTCTCTCACTCCTCTCCCTGTCTTCCTCCCTCACTCCTCTCACTGTCTTCCTCTCTCCCACCTCTCACTGTCTTCCTCTCTCCCACCGCTCACTGTCTTCCTCTCTCCCATCTCTCACTGTCTTCCTCTCTCCCACCTCTCACTGTCTTTCTCTCTCCCACATCTCACTGTCTTCCTCTCTCACACCTCTCACTGTCTTCCTCTCTCACACCTCTCACTGTCCTCCTCTCTCCAACCTCTCACTGTCTTCGTCTCTCCCCTCTCTCACTGTCTTCCTCTCTCCCACCTCTCACTCTCTTCCTCTCTCCCACCTCTCACTGTCCTCCTCTCTCACACCTCTGACTGTCCTCCTCTCTCCACCTCTAACTGTCTTCCTCTCTCACAGCTCTCACAGTCTTCCACTCTGACACCTCTCACTGTCATCCTCTCTCACAACCTTTCACTGTCACCCTCTCTCCCACCTCTCACTGTCCTCCTCTCTCACACCTCTCACTGTCGTCATCTCTGCCACATCTCACTGTCATCCTCTCTCACACTTCTCACTGTCTTTCTCTCTCCAATCTCCCACTGTCCTTCCTCTCTCACACCTCTCACCTGTCTTCCTCTCTCTTACACCTCTCACTGTCTTACTCTCTCAGACCTTCACTGTCTTTCTCTCTCCCACCTCGCTCTTCATCTCTCCCACCTCTCACTGTCTTCCTCTATCAGACCTCTCACTGTCTTCCTTTTCTCACACCTGTCACTGTCTTCCTCTCTCACACCTCTCACTGTCTTCCTCTCTCACTCCTCTCACTGTCTTCTTCTCTCTCACCTCTCACTGTCTTCCCCACTCACACCTCTCACTGTCTTCCCCCTCTCCCATTCTCACTGTCTTCCTCTCTCACACCTCTCACTGTCTCTCTCACAACCTCTCACTGTCTTCCTCTCTCACACCTCTCACTGACTTCCTCTCTCACACCTCTCACTGTCTTCCTCTCTCACACCTCTCACTGTCTTCCTCTCTCACACCTCTCACTGTCTTCTCCTCTCACACGTCTCACTGTCTTCCTCTCTCCCACCTCTCACTGTCTACCTCTCTCACACCTCTCACTGACTCCTTCCCCCCTCTCTCCCACCTCTCACTGTCTTTCTCTCTCCCACCTCTAACTGTCATCCTCTCTCTCAGCTCTCACTGTCCTACTGTCTAAAACCTCTCACTGTCTTCCTCTTTCACACCTCTCACTGTCCTTCCTCTCTCACACCTCTCACTGTCTTCCTCTCTCACCACCCTTCACTGTCTTCCTCTCTCACACCTCTCACTGTCTTCCTCTCTCTTACACCTCTCACTGTCTTACTCTCTCAGACCTTCACTGTCTTCTCTCTCCCACCTCGCTCTTCATCTCTCCCACCTCTCACTGTCTTCCTCTATCAGACCTCTCACTGTCTTCCTTTCTCACACCTGTCACTGTCTTCCTCTCTCACACCTCTCACTGTCTTCCTCTCTCACTCCTCTCACTGTCTTCTTCTCTCTCACCTCTCACTGTCTTCCCCACTCACACCTCTCACTGTCTTCCCCTCCTCCCACTTCTCACTGTCTTCCTCTCTCACACCTCTCACTGTCTTCCTCTCTCACACCTCTCACTGACTTCCTCTCTCACACACTCTCACTGTCTTCCTCTCTCCACACCTCTCACTGTCTTCCTCTCTCACACCTCTCACTGTCTTCTCCTCTCACACGTCTCACTGTCTTCCTCTCTCACACCTCTCACTGTCTTCCCCTCTCACACCTCTCACTATCGTCCTCTTCTCACACCTCTCACTGTCTTCCTCTCTCACTCCTCTCACTGTCTTCTTCTCTCTCACCTCTCACTGTCTTCCACTCTCACACCTCTCACTGTCTTCCTCTCTCGCACCTCTCACTGTCTTCCTCTCTCCCACCTCTCACTGTCTTTCTCTCTCCCACATCTCACTGTCTTCCTCTCTCACACCTCTCACTGTCTTCCTCTCTCACACTTCTCACTGTCCTCCTCTCTCCAACCTCTCACTGTCTTCGTCTCTCTCCTCTCTCACTGTCTTCCTCTCTCCCACCTTTCACTGTCTTCCTCTCTCCCACCTCTCACTGTCCTCCTCTCTCACACCTCTCACTGTCCTCCTCTCCTCCCACCTCTAACTGTCTTCCTCTCTCACAGCTCTCACAGTCTTCCACTCTGACACCTCTCACTGTCATCCTCTCTCACATCTTTCACTGTCTCCCTCTCTCCCACCTCTCACTGTCCTCCTCTCTCTCACCTCTCACTGTCGTCATCTCTGCCACATCTCACTGTCTTCCTCTCTCACACCTCTCACTGTCTTCCTCTCTCCAACCTCCCACTGTCTTCCTCTCTCACACTTCTCACTGTCTTCCTCTATCACTACCTCTCACTGTCCTCCTCTCTCCCACCTCTCACTGTCCTCCTCTCTCCCACCTCTCACTGTCTTCCTCTCTCACATTGCTCAATGTCCTCCTCTTTCCCACCTCTCACTGTCCTCCTCCCTCCCACCTCTCATTCTCTTCCTCTCTCTCACACCTCTCACTGTCTTTCTCTCTCACGCCTCTCACTGTCCTCCTTTCTCACACCTCGCACTGTCTTCCTTTCTCCCACCTCTCACTGTCATCATCTCTCTGACCTGTCACTGTCTTCCTTTCTCCCACCTCTCACTGTCTGCCTCTCTCACACCTCTCAGTGTCTTCCTCTCTCACTCCTCTCACTCTCTTCCTCTCTCACACCTCTCACTGTCTTCCTCTCTCCCATCTCTCACTGTCTTCCTCTCTCACTCCTCTCACTGTCTTCCTCTCTCACACCTCTCACTGTCTTCCTCTCTCACACCTCTCACTATCTTCCTCTCTCCCATCTCTCACTGTCCTTCTCGCTCTCTCACTGACTTCTTCTCTCACTCCTCTCCCTGTCTTCCTCCCTCACTCCTCTCACTGTCTTCCTCTCTCCCACCTCTCACTGTCTTCCTCTCTCCCACCGCTCACTGTCTTTCTCTCTCCCATCTCTCACTGTCTTCCTCTCTCCCACCTCTCACTGTCTTTCTCTCTCCCACATCTCACTGTCTTCCTCTCTCACACCTCTCACTGTCTTCCTCTCTCACACCTCTCACTGTCCTCCTCTCTCCAACCTCTCACTGTCTTCGTCTCTCCCCTCTCTCACTGTCTTCCTCTCTCCCACCTCTCACTGTCTTCCTCTCTCCCACCTCTCACTGTCCTCCTCTCTCACACCTCTGACTGTCCTCCTCTCTCCCACCTCTAACTGTCTTCCTCTCTCACAGCTCTCACAGTCTTCCACTCTGACACCTCTCACTGTCATCCTCTCTCACACCTTTCACTGTCACCCTCTCTCCCACCTCTCACTGTCCTCCTCTCTCACACCTCTCACTGTCGTCATCTCTGCCACATCTCACTGTCATCCTCTCTCACACTTCTCACTGTCTTTCTCTCTCCAATCTCCCACTGTCTTCCTCTCTCACACTTCTCACTGTCTTCCTCTATCACACCTCTCACTTTCTCCTCTCTCCCACCTCTCACTGTCCTCCTCTCTCCCACCTCTCACTGTCTTCCTCTCTCACTCCTCTCACTGACTTCTTCTCTCGCACCTCTCACAGTCTTCCCCTCTCACTCATCTCACTGTCGTCCTCTCTCACACCTCTCACTGTATTCTTCTCTCACACCTCTCACTGTCTTCTTCTCTCCCACCTCTCACTGTCTTCCTCTCTCTCACCTCTCACTGTCCTCCTCTCTCACACCTCTCACTGTCTTTCTCTCTCCCACCTCTCTCTTCCTCTCTCCCACCTCTCACTGTCTTCCTCTCTCTCACCTCTCACTGTCGTCCTCTCTCACACCTCTCACTGTCTTCCTCTCTCACACCTCTCACTGTCTTCCTCTTTCCCACCTCGCACTGTCTTCCTCTCTCAAACCTCTCACTGTCTTCCGCTTTCCCATTCCTCACTGTCGTCTTTCTCTCTCACCTCTCACTGCCTTCCTCTCTCACACCTTTCACTGTCACCCTCTCTCCCACCTCTCACTGTCTTCCTCTCTCACACCTCTCACTGACTTCCTCTCTCCAACCTCCCACTGTCTTCCTCTCTCACACTTCTCACTGTCTTCCTCTATCACACCTCTCACTGTCCTCCTCTCTCCCACCTCTCACTGTCTTCCTCTCTCACACCTCTCACTGTCATCCTCTCTCACACCGCTCAATGTCCTCCTCTCTCCCACCTCTCACTGTCTTCCTCCCTCCCACCTCTCACTCTCTTCCTCTCTCGCACCTCTCACTGTCCTCCTTTCTCACCTCTCTCAGTGTCTTCCTCTCTCCCACCTCTCACTGTCTTCCTCTCTCACTCCTCTCACTGACTTCTTCTCTCCCACCTCTCACAGTCTTCCCCTCTCACTCCTCTCACTGTCGTCCTCTCTCACACCTCTCACTGTATTCCTCTCTCATACCTCTCACTGTCTTTCTCTCTCCCATCTCTCTCTTCATCTCTCCCACCTCTCACTGTTTTTTGCTCTCACACCTCTCACTGTCTTCCTCTCTCAAACTCTCACTGTCTTCCTCTCTCAAACTCTCACTGTCTTCCTCTCTCCTTCCTCGCACTGTCTTCCTCTCTCAGACCTCTCACTATCTTCCTCTCTCACAACTCTCACCGTCTTCCTCTCTCCCACCTGTCACTGTGTTCCTCTCTCACACCTCTCACTGTCTTCCTCTCTCCCATCTCGAACTGTTTTCCTCTCTCACACCTCTCACTGTCTTCCTCTCTCACAGCTCTCACTGTGTTCCTCTCTCCCACCTCTCACTGACTTCTTCTCCGACGACTCACTATCTTCCTCTCTCACAGCTCTCACTGTCTTCCTCTCTCCCACCTCTCACTGTCATCCTCTCTCACACCTCTCACTGTCTTCCTCTCTCACACCTCTCACTGTCTTCCTCTCTCAAACCTCTCACTGGTTTCCTCTTTCCCATTTCTCACTGTTTTCCTCTCTCACACCTCTCACTGTCTTCCTCTCTCACACCTCTCACTGTCTTCCTCTCTCACACCTCTCACTGTCTTCCTCTCTCCCATCTCTCATTGTCTTCTGCTCTCCCACCTCTCACTGTCTTCCTCAATCACACCTCTCACTGACTTCTTCTCTCACACCTCTCCCTGTCTTCCTCTATCACTCCTCTCACTGTCTTCCTCTCTCCCACCTCTCACTGTCTTCCTCTCTCCCACCTCTCACTGTCTTCCTCTCTCCCATCTCTCACTGTCTTCCACTCTCACACCTCTCACTGTCTTCCTCTCTCGCACCACTCACTGTCTTCCTCTCTCCCACCTCTCTCTTCCTCTCTCCCACCTCTCACTGTCTTCCTCTCTCTCACCTCTCACTGTCCTCCTCTCTCACACCTCTCACTGTCTTCCTCTCTCACACCTCTCACTGTCTTCCTCTCTCCCACATTTCACTGTCTTCCTCTCTCCCACCTCTCACTGTCTTCCTCTTTCCCACCTCGCATTGTCTTCCTCTCTCAAACCTCTCACTGTCTTCCGCTTTCCCATTCCTCACTATCTTCCTCTCTCTCACCTCTCAATGTCTTCCTCCCTCATACCTTTCACTGTCACCCTCTCTCCCACCTCTCACTGTCTTCCTCTCTCACACTTCTCACTGTCTTCCTCTATCACACCTCTCACTGTCCTCCTCTATACCACCTCTCACAGTCTTCCTCTCTCACACCTCACACTGTCATCCTTTCTCACCACTCTCAGTGTCTTCCTCTCTCCCACCTCTCACTGTCTTCCTCTCTCACTCCTCTCACTGACTTCTTCTCTCGCACCTCTCACAGTCTTCCCCTCTCACTCATCTCACTGTCGTCCTCTCTCACACCTCTCACTGTATTCCTCTCTCACACCTCTCACTGTCTTCTTCTCTCCCACCTCTCACTGTCTTCCTCTCTCTCACCTCTCACTGTCCTGCTCTCTCACACCTCTCACTGTCTTTCTCTCTCCCACCTCTCACTGTCTTCCTCTCTCTCACCTCTCACTGTCCTCCTCTCTCACACCTCTCACTGTCTTCCTCTCTCAAACCTCTCACTGTCTTCCGCTTTCCCATTCCTCACTGTCTTCCTCTCTCTCACCTCTCACTGTCTTCCTCTCTAACACCTTTCACTGTCACCCTCTCTCCCACCTCTCACTGTCTTCCTCTCTCACACCTCTCACTGACTTCCTCTCTCCAACCTCCCACTGTCTTCCTCTCTCACACTTCTCACTGTCTTCCTCTATCACACCTCTCACTGTCTCCCTCTCACACACGTCTCACTGTCTTCCTCTCTCACAGCTCTCACTGTCTTCCTCTCTCCCACCTCTCACTGTCTTCCTCTCTCCCACCTCTCACTGTCTTCTGCTCTCACACCTCTCACAGTCTTCCTCTCTCACACCTCTCACTGTGTTCCTCTCTCGCACCTCTCACTGTCTTATTCTCTCACACCTCTCACTGCCTCCCGCTCTCACACCTCTCACAGTCTTCCTCTCTCACACCTCTCACTGTCATCCTCTCTCACACCTCTCTCTGTCCTCCTCTCTCACACACGTCACTGTCTTCCTCTCTCCCACCTCTCACTGTCTTCCGCTCTCACACCTCTCACTGTCTTCCTCTCTGACAACTCTCACTGTCTTCCTCTCTCCTACATTTACTATCTTCCTCTCTCACACCTCTCACTGTCTTCCTCTCTCACACCTCTCACTGTCTTCCTCTCTCCCACCTCTCACTGTCTTCCTCTCTCCCACCTCTGACTGTCTTCATCTCTCACACCTCTCACTGTCTTCCTCGCTCACACCTCTCACTGTCTTCATCTCTCCCACCTCTCACTCTCCTCCTCTCTCACACCTCTCACTGTTTTCGCCTCTCACACCTCTAACTGTCTTCCTTTCTCACACCTCTCACTGTCTTACTCTCTCCCACCTCTCACTGTCATCCCCTCTCACATCTCTCACTGTCTTCCTCTCTCGCACCTCTCACTGTCTTCCTCTCTCACACCTTTCACTGTCTTGCTCTCTCCCACCTCTCACTGTCTTCCTCTCTCACACCTCTCACTGTCGTCCTTTCTCACATCTCTCACTGTCTTCCTCTCTCACACCTCTCACTGTCTTCCTCTCTCACACCTCTCACTGTCCTCCTTTCTCACACCTGTAACTGTCTTCTGCTCTCACACCTCTCATAGTCTTCCTCTCTCACACCTGTCACTGTGTTCCTCTCTCACACCTCTCACTGTCTTCTTCTACCACACCTCTCACTGTCTTCCTCTCTCACACCTCTCACTGCCTTCCTCTCTGACACCTCTCACTGTCTTCCTCTCTCACTCCTCTCACTGTCTTCTCTCTCACCTCTCACTGTCTTCCTCTCTCACTCCTCTCACTGTCCTCCTTTCTCACACCTGTAACTGTCTTCTGCTCTCACACCTCTCATAGTCTTCCTCTCTCACACCTATCACTGTGTTCGTCTCTCACACCTCTCACTGTCTTCTTCTACCACACCTCTCACTGTCTTCCTCTCTCACACCTCTCACTGCCTTCTTCTATCACACCTGTCACTGTCTACCTCTCTCACAGCTCTCACTGTCTTCCTCTCTCCCACATCTCACTGTCTTCCACTCTCCCACCTCTGACTGTCTTCTGCTCTCACACCTCTCACTGTCTTCCTCTCTCACACCTCTCACTGTCTTCCGCTCTCACACCTCTCACTCTCTTCCACTCTCACACCTCTCACTGTCTTCCTCTCTCACACCTCTCACTGTCATCCTCTCTCTCACCTCTCACTGTCTTCCTCTCTCGCACCTCTCACTGTCTTCCTCTCTCCCACCTCTCACTGTCTTCCTCTCTCACACCTCTCACTGTATTCCTCTCTGACACCTCTCACTGTCTCCCTCTCTCACACCCCTTACTGTCTTCCTCTCTCACACCTCTCACTGTCTTCCTCTCTCACACACGTCACTGTCTTCCTCTCTCCCACCTCTCACTGTCTTGCTCTCTCCCACCTCTCACTGTCTTCCTCTCTCACACCTCTCACTGTCTTCCTTTCTCACATCTCTCACAGTCTTCCTCTCTCACACCTCTCACTGTCTTCCTCTCTCACACCTCTCACTGTCCTGCTTTCTCACACTTGTAACTGTCTTCTGCTCTCACACCTCTCTTAGTCTTCCTCTCTCACACCTGTCACTGTGTTCCTCTCTCACACCTCTCACTGTATTCTTGTACCACACCTCTCACTGTCTTCCTCTCTCACACCTCTCACTGCCTTCCTCTCCCACACCTCTCACTGTCTTCCTCTCTCAGACCTCTCACTGTCTTCCTCTCGCTCAACTCTCATTGTTGTCCTCTCTCACACCTCTCACTGTCATCCTCTCTCACACCTCTCACTGTCTTCCTCTCTGACACCTCTCACTGTCTTCCTCTCTCACTCCTCTCACTGTCTTCTTCTCTCTCACCTCTCACTGTCTTCCTCTCTCACTCCTCTCACTGTCCTCCTTTCTCACACCTGTCACTGTCTTCCTCTCTCACACCTCTCACTGTCGTCCTCTCTCACACCTCTCACTGTCTACCACTCTCACACCTCTCACTGTCTTCCTCTCTCACACCTCTCACTGTCGTCCTCTCTCACACCTCTCACTGTATTCCTCTCTCACAACTCTCACTGACTTCTTCTCTCCCACCTCTCACTGTCTTCCTCTCTCACACCTCTCACTGTCTTCCACTCTCACACCTCTCACAGTCTTCCTCTCTCACACCTCTCACTGTCTTCCTCTCTCACACCTCTCACTGTCCTCCTTTCTCACACCTCTCACTTTCCTCTCTCAAAACACTCACTGTCTTCCTCTCTCCCACCTCTCACTGTCTACCTCTCTCACACCTCTCACTGACTTCCTCTCTCCCACCTCTCACTGTCTTTCTCTCTCCCACCTCTAACTGTCATCCTCTCTCTCAGCTCTCACTGTCCTACTGTCTAAAACCTCTCACTGTCTTCCTCTTTCACACCTCTCACTGTCTTCCTCTCTCACACCTCTCACTGTCTTCCTCTCTCACACCCTTCACTGTCTTCCTCTCTCACACCTCTCACTGTCTTCCTCTCTCTTACACCTCTCACTGTCTTACTCTCTCAGACCTTCACTGTCTTTCTCTCTCCCACCTCGCTCTTCATCTCTCCCACCTCTCACTGTCTTCCTCTATCAGACCTCTCACTGTCTTCCTTTCTCACACCTGTCACTGTCTTCCTCTCTCACACCTCTCACTGTCTTCCTCTCTCACTCCTCTCACTGTCTTCTTCTCTCTCACCTCTCACTGTCTTCCCCACTCACACCTCTCACTGTCTTCCCCTCTCCCACTTCTCACTGTCTTCCTCTCTCACACCTCTCACTGTCTCTCTCACACCTCTCACTGTCTTCCTCTCTCACACCTCTCACTGACTTCCTCTCTCACACCTCTCACTGTCTTCCTCTCTCACACCTCTCACTGTCTTCCTCTCTCACACCTCTCACTGTCTTCTCCTCTCACACGTCTCACTGTCTTCCTCTCTCCCACCTCTCACTGTCTACCTCTCTCACACCTCTCACTGACTTCCTCTCTCCCACCTCTCACTGTCTTTCTCTCTCCCACCTCTAACTGTCATCCTCTCTCTCAGCTCTCACTGTCCTACTGTCTAAAACCTCTCACTATCTTCCTCTTTCACACCTCTCGCTGTCTTCCTCTCTCACACCTCTCACTGTCTTCCTCTCTCACACCCTTCACTGTCTTCCTCTCTCACACCTCTCACTGTCTTCCTCTCTCTTACACCTCTCACTGTCTTACTCTCTCAGACCTTCACTGTCTTTCTCTCTCCCACCTCGCTCTTCATCTCTCCCACCTCTCACTGTCTTCCTCTATCAGACCTCTCACTGTCTTCCTTTCTCACACCTGTCACTGTCTTCCTCTCTCACACCTCTCACTGTCTTCCTCTCTCACTCCTCTCACTGTCTTCTTCTCTCTCACCTCTCACTGTCTTCCCCACTCACACCTCTCACTGTCTTCCCCTCTCCCACTTCTCACTGTCTTCCTCTCTCACACCTCTCACTGTCTCACTCACACCTCTCACTGTCTTCCTCTCTCACACCTCTCACTGACTTCCTCTCTCACACCTCTCACTGTCTTCCTCTCTCACACCTCTCACTGTCTTCCTATCTCACACCTCTCACTGTCTTCTCCTCTCACACGTCTCACTGTCTTCCTCTCTCCCACCTCTCACTGTCTACCTCTCTCACACCTCTCACTGACTTCCTCTCTCCCACCTCTCACTGTCTTTCTCTCTCCCACCTCTAACTGTCATCCTCTCTCTCAGCTCTCACTGTCCTACTGTCTAAAACCTCTCACTGTCTTCCTCTTTCACACCTCTCACTGTCTTCCTCTCTCACACCTCTCACTGTCTTCCTCTCTCACACCCTTCACTGTCTTCCTCTCTCACACCTCTCACTGTCTTCCTCTCTCTTACACCTCTCACTGTCTTACTCTCTCAGACCTTCACTGTCTTTCTCTCTCCCACCTCGCTCTTCATCTCTCCCACCTCTCACTGTCTTCCTCTATCAGACCTCTCACTGTCTTCCTTTCTCACACCTGTCACTGTCTTCCTCTCTCACACCTCTCACTGTCTTCCTCTCTCACTCCTCTCACTGTCTTCTTCTCTCTCACCTCTCACTGTCTTCCCCACTCACACCTCTCACTGTCTTCCCCTCTCCCACTTCTCACTGTCTTCCTCTCTCACACCTCTCACTGTCTCTCTCACACCTCTCACTGTCTTCCTCTCTCACACCTCTCACTGACTTCCTCTCTCACACCTCTCACTGTCTTCCTCTCTCACACCTCTCACTGTCTTCCTATCTCACACCTCTCACTGTCTTCTCCTCTCACACGTCTCACTGTCTTCCTCTCTCACACCTCTCACTGTCTTCCCCTCTCACACCTCTCACTATCGTCCTCTCTCACACCTCTCACTGTCTTCCTCTCTCACTCCTCTCACTGCCTTCTTCTCTCTCACCTCTCACTGTCTTCCTCTCTCACACCTCTCACTGTCTTCCCCTCTCCCACTTCTCACTGTCTTCCTCTCTCACACCTCTCACTGTCTTCCCCTGTCCCACTTCTCACTGTCTTCCTCTCTCACACCTCTCACTGTCTCTCTCACACCTCTCACTGTCTTCCACTCTCACACCTCTCACTGACTTCCTCTCTCACACCTCTCACTGTCTTCCTCTCTCACACCTCTCACTGTCTTCCTCTCTCACACCTCTCACTGTCTTCCCCTCTCACACCTCTCACTATCGTCCTCTGTCACACCTCTCACTGTATTCTTCTCTCACAACTCTCACTGACTTCTTCTCTCCCACCTCTCACTGTCTTCCTCTCTCCCACCTCTCACTGTCTTCCTCTCTCCCACCTCTGACTGTCTTCTGCTCTCACACCTCTCACTGTCTTCCTCTCTCTCTCCTCTCACTGTCTTCTTCTCTCTCACCTCTCACTGTCTTCCTCTCTCACACCTCTCACTGTCTTCGTCTCTCACGCCTCTCACTGTCTTCCTCTCCCACACCTCTCACTGTCTTCCTCTCTCCCAACTCTCACTGTCATCCTCTCTCTCACCTCTCACTCTCTTCCTCTCGCACACCTCTCACTGTCTTCCTCTCTCACACCTCTCACTGTCGTCCTCTCTCACACCTCTCACTGTCTCCCTCTCTCAAACTCTCACTGTCTTCCTCTCTCAAACTCTCACTGTCTTCCTCTCTCCCTCCTCGCACTGTATTCCTCCCTCAAATCTCTCACTGTCTTCCTCTCTCACACCTCTCACTGTCTTTCTGTCTCCCACCTCTCTCTTCATCTCTCCCACCTGTCACTGTCTTCTGCTCTCACAACTCTCATTGTCTTCCTCTCTCCCACCTCTCACTGTCTTCCTCTATCACACCTCTCACTGTCTTCCTCTCTCACACCTCTCATTGTCGTCCTCTCTCACACCTCTCACAGTCTTCCTCTCTCACACCTATCACTGTCTTCCTCTCTTACACCTCTCACTGACTTCCTCTCTCCCACCTCTTACTGTCTTCCTCTCTCACACGTCTCACTGCCTTCCTCTCTCACACCTCTCACTGTCCTCCTTTCTCACACCTGTTACTGTCTTCTGCTCTCACACCTCTGACAGTCTTCCTCTCTCACACCTATCACTGTGTTCCTCTCTCCCACCTCTCACTGTCTTCCTCTCTCCCACCTCTCACTGTCTCCTCTCTCCCACCTCTGACTGCCTTCTGCTCTCACACCTCTCACTGTCTTCCTCTCTCACACCTCTCACTGTCTTCCTCTCTCACACCTCTCACTGTCTTCTTCTCTCACACCTCTCACTGTCTTCCGCTCTCACACCTCTCACTCTCTTCCTCTCTCACACCTCTCACTGTCTTCCTCTCTCACACCTCTCACTGTCATCCTCTCTCTCACCTCTCACTGTATTCCTCTCTGACACCTCTCACTGTCTTCCTCTCTCACACCTCTTACTGTCTTCCTCTCCCCCACCTCTCACTGTCTACCTCTCTCACACCTCTCACTGATTCCTCTCTGACACCTCTCACTGTCTTCCTCTCTCCCACCTCTCACTGTCTTCCTCTCTCCCACATCTCACTGTCTTCCTCTCTCACACCCTTCACTGTCTTCCTCTCTCACACCCTTCACTGTCTTCCTCTCTCACACCTCTCAGTCTTCCTCTCTCTTACACCTCTCACTGTCTTCCTCTCTCACACCCTTCACTGTCTTCCTCTCTCACACCCTTCACTGTCTTCCTCTCTCACACCGCTCACTGTCTTCCTCTCTCAGACCTTCACTGTCTTTCTCTCTCCTACCTCGCTCTTCATCTCTCCCACCTCTGACTGTCTTCCTCTCTCAGACCTCTCACTGTCTTCCTTTCTCACACCTGTCACTGTCTTCCTCTCTCACACCTATCACTGTCTTCCTCTCTGACTCCTCTCACTGTCTTCCTCTCTCACTCCTCTCACTGTCCTCCTTTCTCACACCTGTTACTGTCTTCTGCTCTCACACCTCTCACAGTCTTCCTCTCTCACACCTCTCACTGTCTTCCTCTCTCACACCTCTCACTGTCTTCCTCTCTCACACCTCTCACTGTCATCCTCTCTCTCACCTCTCACTGTCTTCCTCTCTCGCACCTCTCACTGTCTTCCTCTCTCACACCTCTCACTGTATTCCTCTCTGACACCTCTCACTGTCTTCCTCTCTCACACCTCTCACTGTCTTCCTCTCTCCCACCTCTCACTGTCTTCCTCTCTCCCACCTCTCACTGTCTTCCTCTCTCCTACCTCTACTGTCTTCCTCTCACACACCTCTCACTGTCTTCCTCTTTCACACCTCTCACTGTCTTCCTCTCTCACACCTCTCACTGTCTTCCTCTCTGACTCCTCTCACTGTCTTCCTCTCTCACTCCTCTCACTGTCTTCTTCTCTCTCACCTCTCCACTGTCTTCCTCTCTCACACCTCTCACTGTCTTCCCCTCTCCCACTTCTCACTGTCTTCCTCTCTCACCCCTCTCACTGTCTTCGCTGTCCCACTTCTCACTGTCTCACTCCACTTCCTCTCACACCTCTCACTGTCTCCTCTCTCACCCTCTCACTGACTTCCTCTCCACACCTCTCACTGACTCCACTCTCACACCTCTCACTGACTTCCTCTCTCACACCACTCACTGTCTTCCCTCTCACTCACACTCTCACTGTCTTCCTCTCTCACACCTCTCACTGTCTTCCCCTCTCACACCTCTCACTGCATTCCTCTCTCACACCTCTCACTGTATTCCTCTCTCACACCTTCACTGTTCTTCTCTCACCTCTCACACCTCGCACTTCTTCTCTCTCCCACCTCGCCTGTCTCATCTCTCCGACCTCTCACTGTCTTCCTCTCTCAACCTGCTCACTGTCTTCCTTTCCTCACACCTCTCACTGTCTTCCTCTCCACCTCTGACTCCTCTCTCTGTCTCTCTCTCTCTCTCACTCCTCTCACTGTCTTCTTCTCTCTCACCTCTCACTGTCTTCCTCCTCTCACACCTCTCACTGTCTTCCCCTCCTCCCACTTCTCACTGTCTTCCACTCTCACCCCTCTCCTCACTGTCTTCCCCTGGTCCCACTTCTCACTGTCTTCCTCTCTCACACCTCTCACTGTCCTCTCTCACACCTCTCACTGTCTTCCTCTCTCACACCTCTCACTGACTTCCTCTCTCACACCTCTCACTGTCTTCCTCTCTCACACCTCTCACTGTCTTCCCCTCTCACACCTCTCACTGTCGTCCTCTGTCCACCTCTCACTGTATTCCTCTCTCACAACTCTCACTGACTTCTTCTCTCCCACCTCTCACTGTCTTCCTCTCTGACCCCTCTCACTGTCTTCCACTCTCACACCTCTCACTGTCTTCCTCTCTCCCACCTCTCACTGTCTTTCTCTCTCCCACCTCTGACTGTCTTCTGCTCTCACACCTCTCACTGTCTTTCTCTCTCACTCCTCTCACTGTCTTCTTCTCTCTCACCTCTCACTGTCTTCCTCTCTCACACCTCTCACTGTCTTCCTCTCTCACGCCTCTCACTGTCTTCCTCTCCCACACCTCTCACTGTCTTCCTCTCTCCGAACTATCACTGTCATCCTCTCTCTCACCTCTCACTGTCTACCTCTCTCACACCTCTCACTGTCTTCCTCTCTCACACCTCTCACTGTCTTCCTCTCTCACACCTCTCACAGTCTTCCTCTCTCACTCCTCTCACTCTCTTCCTCTCTCACACCTCTCACTGTCTTCCTCTCTCCCATCTCTCACTGTCTTCCTCTCTCACTCCTCTCACTCTCTTCCTCTCTCACACCTCTCACTGTCTTCCTCTCTCACACCTCTCACTGTCTTCCTCTCTCCCATCTATCACTGTCTTCTGCTCTCCCACCTCTCACTGTCTTCCTCAATCACACCTCTCACTGACTTCTTCTCTCACACCTCTCCCTGTCTTCCTCCCTCACTCCTCTCACTGTCTTCCTCTCTCCCACCTCTCACTGCCTTCCTCTCTCCCACCTCTCACTGTCTTCCTCTGTCCCATCTCTCACTGTCTTCCTCTCTCCCACCTCTCACTGTCTTTCTCTCTCCCACATCTCACTGTCTTCCTCTCTCACACCTCTCACTGTCTTCCTCTCTCACACCTCTCACTGTCCTCCTCTCTCCAACCTCTCACTGTCTTCGTCTCTCCCCTCTCTCACTGTCTTCCTCTCTCCCACCTCTCACTGTCTTCCTCTCTCCCACCTCTCACTGTCCTCCTCTCTCACACCTCTGACTGTCCTCCTCTCTCCCACCTCTAACTGTCTTCCTCTCTCACAGCTCTCACAGTCTTCCACTCTGACACCTCTCACTGTCATCCTCTCTCACAGCTTTCACTGTCACCCTCTCTCCCACCTCTCACTGTCCTCCTCTCTCACACCTCTCACTGTCTTCCGCTCTCACACCTCTCAATGTCCTCCTCTCTCCCACCTCTCACTGTCTTCCTCCCTCCCACCTCTCACTCTCTTCCTCTCTCGCACCTCTCACTGTCTTCCTCTTTCCGACCTCTCACTGTCTTCCTCTCTCACACTGCTCACTGTCTTCCTCTCTCACACCTCTCAGTCTTCCTCTCTCTTACACCTCTCACTGTCTTCCTCTCTCACACCCTTCACTGTCTTCCTCTCTCACACCCTTCACTGTCTTCCTCTCTCACACCGCTCACTGTCTTCCTCTCTCAGACCTTCACTGTCTTTCTCTCTCCTACCTCGCTCTTCATCTCTCCACCTCTGACTGTCTTCCTCTCTCAGACCTCTCACTGTCTTCCTTTCTCACACCTGTCACTGTCTTCCTCTCTCACACCTATCACTGTCTTCCTCTCTGACTCCTCTCACTGTCTTCCTCTCTCACTCCTCTCACTGTCCTCCTTTCTCACACCTGTTACTGTCTTCTGCTCTCACACCTCTCACAGTCTTCCTCTCTCACACCTCTCACTGTCTTCCTCTCTCACACCTCTCACTGTCTTCCTCTCTCACACCTCTCACTGTCATCCTCTCTCTCACCTCTCACTGTCTTCCTCTCTCGCACCTCTCACTGTCTTCCTCTCTCACACCTCTCACTGTATTCCTCTCTGACACCTCTCACTGTCTTCCTCTCTCACACCTCTCACTGTCTTCCTCTCTCCCACCTCTCACTGTCTTCCTCTCTCCCACCTCTCACTGTCTTCCTCTCTCCTACCTCTACTGTCTTCCTCTCACACACCTCTCACTGTCTTCCTCTTTCACACCTCTCACTGTCTTCCTCTCTCACACCTCTCACTGTCTTCCTCTCTGACTCCTCTCACTGTCTTCCTCTCTCACTCCTCTCACTGTCTTCTTCTCTCTCACCTCTCACTGTCTTCCTCTCTCACACCTCTCACTGTCTTCCCCTCTCCCACTTCTCACTGTCTTCCTCTCTCACCCCTCTCACTGTCTTCGCTGTCCCACTTCTCACTGTCTTCCTCTCTCACACCTCTCACTGTCTCTCTCACACCTCTCACTGTCTTCCTCTCTCACACCTCTCACTGACTTCCTCTCTCACACCTCTCACTGACTCCCTCTCCACACCTCTCACTGTCTTCCTCTCTCACACAAATCACTGTCTTCCCCTCTCACACCTCTCACTGTCTTCCTCTCTCACACCTCTCACTGTCTTCCCCTCTCACACCTCTCACTGCATTCCTCTCTCACACCTCTCACTGTATTCCTCTCTCACACCTTCACTGTCTTTCTCTCTCCCACCTCGCTCTTCATCTCTCCCACCTCTCACTGTCTTCCTCTCTCAGACCTCTCACTGTCTTCCTTTCTCACACCTGTCACTGTCTTCCTCTCTCACACCTCTCACTGTCTTCCTCTCTGACTCCTCTCACTGTCTTCCTCTCTCACTCCTCTCACTGTCTTCTTCTCTCTCACCTCTCACTGTCTTCCTCTCTCACACCTCTCACTGTCTTCCCCTCTCCCACTTCTCACTGTCTTCCACTCTCACCCCTCTCACTGTCTTCCCCTGTCCCCACTTCTCACTGTCTTCCTCTCTCACACCTCTCACTGTCTTCCTCTCTCACACCTCTCACTGTCTTCCCCTCTCACACCTCTCACTGTCGTCCTCTGTCACACCTCTCACTGTATTCCTCTCTCACAACTCTCACTGACTTCTTCTCTCCCACCTCTCACTGTCTTCCTCTCTGACCCCTCTCACTGTCTTCCACTCTGACACCTCTCACTGTCATCCTCTCTCACAGCTTTCACTGTCACCCTCTCTCCCACCTCTCACTGTCCTCCTCTCTCACACCTCTCACTGTCGTCATCTCTGCCACATCTCACTGTCATCCTCTCTCACACTTCTCACTGTCTTCCTCTCTCCAATCTCCCACTGTCTTCCTCTCTCCCACTTCTCACTGTCTTCCTCTATCACACCTCTCAATTTCTCCTCTCTCCCACCTCTCACTGTCCTCCTCTCTCCCACCTCTCACTGTCTTCCGCTCTCACACCTCTCAATGTCCTCCTCTCTCCCACCTCTCACTGTCTTCCTCCCTCCCACCTCTCACTCTCTTCCTTTCTCGCACCTCTCACAGTCTTCCTCTTTCCGACCTCTCACTGTCTTCCTCTCGTCACACTGCTCACTGTCTTCCTCCCTCGCACCTCTCACTGCCTTCCTCTATCCCACCTCTCACAGTCTTCCTCTCTCACACCTCACACTGTCCTCCTTTCTCACCTCTCTCAGTGTCTTCCTCTCTCCCACCTCTCACTGTCTTCCTCTCTCACTCCTCTCACTGACTTCTTCTCTCGCACCTCTCACAGTCTTCCCCTCTCACTCATCTCACTGTCGTCCTCTCTCACACCTCTCACTGTATTCTTCTCTCACACCTCTCACTGTCTTCTTCTCTCCCACCTCTCACTGTCTTCCTCTCTCACACCTCTCACTGTCTTCCTCTCTCCCACATCTCACTGTCTTCCTCTCTCCCACCTCTCACTGTCTTCCTCTTTCCCACCTCGCACTGTCTTCCTCTCTCAAAACCTCTCACTGTCTTCCGCTTTCCCATTCCTCACTGTCGTCTTTCTCTCTCACCTCTCACTGTCTTCCTCTCTCACACCTTCACTGTCACCCTCTCTCCCACCTCTCACTGTCTTCCTCTCTCACACCTCTCACTGACTTCCTCTCTCCAACCTCCCACTGTCTTCCTCTCTCACACTTCTCACTGTCCTTCCTCTATCACACCTCTCACTGTCCTCCTCTCTCCCACCTCTCACTGTCTTCCTCTCTCACACCTCTCACTGTCATCCTCTCTCACACCGCTCAATGTCCTCCTCTCTCCCACCTCTCACTGTCTTCCTCCCTCCCACCTCTCACTCTCTTCTCTCTCGCACCTCTCACTGTCCTCCTTTCTCACCTCTCTCAGTGTCTTCCTCTCTCCCACCTCTCACTGTCTTCCTCTCTCACTCCTCTCACTGACTTCTTCTCTCCCACCTCTCACAGTCTTCCCCTCTCACTCCTCTCACTGTCGTCCTCTCTCACACCTCTCACTGTATTCCTCTCTCACACCTCTCACTGTCTTCTTCTCTCCCACCACTCACTGTCTTCCTCTCTCTCACCTCTTACTGTCCTCCTCTCTCAAACTCTCACTGTCTTCCTCTCTCAAACTCTCACTGTCTTCCTCTCTCCTTCCTCACACTGTCTTCCTCTCTCAGACCTCTCACTATCTTTCTCTCTGACAACTCTCACCGTCTTCCTCTCTCCCACCTGTCACTGTGTTCCTCCCTCACACCTCTCACTGTCTTCCTCTCTCACATCTCGAACTGTTTTCCTCTCTCACACCTCTCACTGTCTTCCTCTCTCACAGCTCTCACTGTCTTCCTCTCTCACACCTCTCACTGTCTTCCTCTCTCACACCTCTCACTGTCATCCTCTCTCTCACCTCTCACTGTCTTCCTCTCTCGCACCTCTCACTGTCTTCCTCTCTCACACCTCTCACTGTATTCCTCTCTGACACCTCTCACTGTCTTCCTCTCTCACACCTCTCACTGTCTTCCTCTCTCCCACCTCTCACTGTCTTCCTCTCTCCCACCTCTCACTGTCTTCCTCTCTCCTACCTCTACTGTCTTCCTCTCACACACCTCTCACTGTCTTCCTCTTTCACACCTCTCACTGTCTTCCTCTCTCACACCTCTCACTGTCTTCCTCTCTGACTCCTCTCACTGTCTTCCTCTCTCACTCCTCTCACTGTCTTCTTCTCTCTCACCTCTCACTGTCTTCCTCTCTCACACCTCTCACTGTCTTCCCCTCTCCCACTTCTCACTGTCTTCCTCTCTCACCCCTCTCACTGTCTTCGCTGTCCCACTTCTCACTGTCTTCCTCTCTCACACCTCTCACTGTCTCTCTCACACCTCTCACTGTCTTCCTCTCTCACACCTCTCACTGACTTCCTCTCTCACACCTCTCACTGACTCCCTCTCTCACACCTCTCACTGTCTTCCTCTCTCACACAAATCACTGTCTTCCCCTCTCACACCTCTCACTGTCTTCCTCTCTCACACCTCTCACTGTCTTCCCCTCTCACACCTCTCACTGCATTCCTCTCTCACCCTCTCACTGTATTCCTCTCTCACACCTTCACTGTCTTTCTCTCTCCCACCTCGCTCTTCATCTCTCCCACCTCTCACTGTCTTCCTCTCTCAGACCTCTCACTGTCTTCCTTTCTCACACCTGTCACTGTCTTCCTCTCTCACACCTCTCACTGTCTTCCTCTCTGACTCCTCTCACTGTCTTCCTCTCTCACTCCTCTCACTGTCTTCTTCTCTCTCACCTCTCACTGTCTTCCTCTCTCACACCTCTCACTGTCTTCCCCTCTCCCACTTCTCACTGTCTTCCACTCTCACCCCTCTCACTGTCTTCCCCTGTCCCACTTCTCACTGTCTTCCTCTCTCACACCTCTCACTGTCTTCCTCTCTCACACCTCTCACTGTCTTCCCCTCTCACACCTCTCCACTGTCGTCCTCTGTCACACCTCTCACTGTATTCCTCTCTCACAACTCTCACTGACTTCTTCTCTCCCACCTCTCACTGTCTTCCTCTCTGACCCCTCTCACTGTCTTCCACTCTGACACCTCTCACTGTCATCCTCTCTCACAGCTTTCACTGTCACCCTCTCTCCCACCTCTCACTGTCCTCCTCTCTCACACCTCTCACTGTCGTCATCTCTGCCACATCTCACTGTCATCCTCTCTCACACTTCTCACTGTCTTCCTCTCTCCAATCTCCCACTGTCTTCCTCTCTCCCACTTCTCACTGTCTTCCTCTATCACACCTCTCAATTTCTCCTCTCTCCCACCTCTCACTGTCCTCCTCTCTCCCACCTCTCACTGTCTTCCGCTCTCACACCTCTCAATGTCCTCCTCTCTCCCACCTCTCACTGTCTTCCTCCCTCCCACCTCTCACTCTCTTCCTTTCTCGCACCTCTCACAGTCTTCCTCTTTCCGACCTCTCACTGTCTTCCTCTCTCACACTGCTCACTGTCTTCCTCTCTCGCACCTCTCACTGCCTTCCTCTATCCCACCTCTCACAGTCTTCCTCTCTCACACCTCACACTGTCCTCCTTTCTCACCTCTCTCAGTGTCTTCCTCTCTCCCACCTCTCACTGTCTTCCTCTCTCACTCCTCTCACTGACTTCTTCTCTCGCACCTCTCACAGTCTTCCCCTCTCACTCATCTCACTGTCGTCCTCTCTCACACCTCTCACTGTATTCTTCTCTCACACCTCTCACTGTCTTCTTCTCTCCCACCTCTCACTGTCTTCCTCTCTCACACCTCTCACTGTCTTCCTCTCTCCCACATCTCACTGTCTTCCTCTCTCCCACCTCTCACTGTCTTCCTCTTTCCCACCTCGCACTGTCTTCCTCTCTCAAACCTCTCACTGTCTTCCGCTTTCCCATTCCTCACTGTCGTCTTTCTCTCTCACCTCTCACTGTCTTCCTCTCTCACACCTTTCACTGTCACCCTCTCTCCCACCTCTCACTGTCTTCCTCTCTCACACCTCTCACTGACTTCCTCTCTCCAACCTCCCACTGTCTTCCTCTCTCACACTTCTCACTGTCTTCCTCTATCACACCTCTCACTGTCCTCCTCTCTCCCACCTCTCACTGTCTTCCTCTCTCACACCTCTCACTGTCATCCTCTCTCACACCGCTCAATGTCCTCCTCTCTCCCACCTCTCACTGTCTTCCTCCCTCCCACCTCTCACTCTCTTCCTCTCTCGCACCTCTCACTGTCCTCCTTTCTCACCTCTCTCAGTGTCTTCCTCTCTCCCACCTCTCACTGTCTTCCTCTCTCACTCCTCTCACTGACTTCTTCTCTCCCACCTCTCACAGTCTTCCCCTCTCACTCCTCTCACTGTCGTCCTCTCTCACACCTCTCACTGTATTCCTCTCTCACACCTCTCACTGTCTTCTTCTCTCCCACCACTCACTGTCTTCCTCTCTCTCACCTCTTACTGTCCTCCTCTCTCAAACTCTCACTGTCCTTCCTCTCTCAAACTCTCACTGTCTTCCTCTCTCCTTCCTCACACTGTCTTCCTCTCTCAGACCTCTCACTATCTTTCTCTCTGACAACTCTCACCGTCTTCCTCTCTCCCACCTGTCACTGTGTTCCTCCCTCACAGCCTCTCACTGTCTTCCTCTCTCACATCTCGAACTGTTTTCCTCTCTCACACCTCTCACTGTCTTCCTCTCTCACAGCTCTCACTGTGTTCCTCTCTCCCACCTCTCACTGACTTCTTCTCCGACGACTCACTATCTTCCTCTCTCACAGCTCTCACTGTCCTCCTCTCTCCCACCTCTCACTGTCATCCTCTCTCACACTTCTCACTGTCTTCCTCTCTCACACCTCTCACTGTCTTCCTCTCTCACACCTCTCACTGTCTTCCTCTCTCACACCTCTCACTGTCTTCCTCTCTCCCATCTCTCATTGTCTTCTGCTCTCCCACCTCTCACTGTCTTCCTCAATCACACCTCTCACTGACTTCTTCTCTCACACCTCTCCCTGTCTTCCTCTATCACTCCTCTCACTGTCTTCCTCTCTCCCACCTCTCACTGTCTTCCTCTCTCCCACCTCTCACTGTCTTCCTCTCTCCCATCTCTCACTGTCTTCCACTCTCACACCTCTCACTGTCTTCCTCTCTCGCACCTCTCACTGTCTTCCTCTCTCCCACCTCTCTCTTCCTCCCTCCCACCTCTCACTGTCTTCCTCTCTCTCACCTCTCACTGTCCTCCTCTCTCACACCTCTCACTGTCTTCCTCTCTCACACCTCTCACTGTCTTCCTCTCTCCCACATTTCACTGTCCTCCTCTCTCCCACCTCTCACTGTCTTCCTCTTTCCCACCTCGCACTGTCTTCCTCTCTCAAACCTCTCACTGTCTTCCGCTTTCCCATTCCTCACTATCTTCCTCTCTCACCTCTCAATGTCTTCCTCTCTCATACCTTTCACTGTCGCCCTCTCTCCCACCTCTCACTGTCTTCCTCTCTCACACTTCTCACTGTCTTCCTCTATCACACCTCTCACTGTCCTCCTCTATCCCACCTCTCACAGTCTTCCTCTCTCACACCTCACACTGTCATCCTTTCTCACCACTCTCAGTGTCTTCCTCTCTCCCACCTCTCACTGTCTTCCTCTCTCACTCCTCTCACTGACTTCTTCTCTCGCACCTCTCACAGTCTTCCCCTCTCACTCATCTCACTGTCGTCCTCTCTCACACCTCTCACTGTATTCCTCTCTCACACCTCTCACTGTCTTCTTCTCTCCCACGTCTCACTGTCTCCCTCTCTCTCACCTCTCACTGTCCTCCTCTCTCACACCTCTCACTGTCTTTCTCTCTCCCACCTCTCACTGTCTTCCTCTCTCTCACCTCTCACTGCCCTCCTCTCTCACACCTCTCACTGTCTTCCTCTCTCAAACCTCTCACTGTCTTCCGCTTTCCCATTCCTCACTGTCTTCCTCTCTCTCACCTCTCACTGTCTTCCTCTCTCACACCTTTCACTGTCACCCTCTCTCCCACCTCTCACTGTCTTCCTCTCTCACACCTCTCACTGACTTCCTCTCTCCAAACTCCCACTGTCTTCCTCTCTCACACTTCTCACTGTCTTCCTCTATCACACCTCTCACTGTCTCCCTCTCACACACGTCTCACTGTCTTCCTCTCTCACAGCTCTGACTGTCTTCCTCTCTCCCACCTCTCACTGTCTTCCTCTCTCCCACCTCTCACTGTCTTCTGCTCTCACACCTCTCACAGTCTTCCTCTCTCACACCTCTCACTGTGTTCCTCTCTCACACCTCTCACTGTCTTATTCTCTCACACCTCTCACTGCCTCCCGCTCTCACACCTCTCACAGTCTTCCTCTCTCACACCTCTCACTGTCATCCTCTCTCACACCTCTCACTGTCCTCCTTTCTCACACCTCTCACTGTCTTCCTCTCTCCCACCTCTCACTGTCATCCTCTCCCACCTCTCACTGTCTTCCTCTCTCGCACCTCTCACTGTCTTCCTCTCTACCACCTCTCACTGTCTTCCGCTCTCACACCTCTCACTGTCTTCCTCTCTGACACCTCTCACTGTCTTCCTCTCTCCTACATTTACTGTCTTCCTCTCTCACACCTCTCACTGTCTTCCTCTCTCACACCTCTCACTGTCTTCCTCTTTCCCACCTCTGACTGTCTTCATCTCTCACACCTCTCACTGTCTTCCTCGCTCACACCTCTCACTGTCTTCATCTCTCCCACCTCTCACTCTCCTCCTCTCTCACACCTCTCACTGTTTTCGCCTCTCACACCTCTAACTGTCTTCCTTTCTCACACCTCTCACTGTCTTACTCTCTCCCACCTCTCACTGTCATCCCCTCTCACATCTCTCACTGTCTTCCTCTCTCGCACCTCTCACTGTCTTCCTCTCTCACACACGTCACTGTCTTCCTCTCTCCCACCTCTCACTGTCTTGCTCTCTCCCACCTCTCACTGTCTTCCTCTCTCACACCTCTCACTGTCTTCCTTTCTCACATCTCTCACTGTCTTCCTCTCTCACACCTCTCACTGTCTTCCTCTCTCACACCTCTCACTGTCCTCCTTTCTCACACCTGTAACTGTCTTCTGCTGTCACACCTCTCATAGTCTTCCTCTCTCACACCTGTCACTGTGTTCCTCTCTCACACCTCTCACTGTCTTCTTCTACCACACCTCTCACTGTCTTCCTCTCTCACACCTCTCACTGCCTTCCTCTCTGACACCTCTCACTGTCTTCCTCTCTCACTCCTCTCACTGTCTTCTCTCTCACCTCTCACTGTCTTCCTCTCTCACTCCTCTCACTGTCCTCCTTTCTCACACCTGTCACTGTCTTCCTCTCTCCCACCTCTCACTGTCTTCCTCTCTCACCCCTCTCACTGTCTTCCACTCTCACACCTCTCACTGTCTTCCTCTCTCCCAGCTCTCACTATCATCCTCTCTCTCACCTTTCACTGTCCTCCTCTCTCACACCTCTCACTGTCTTTCTCTCTCTCACCTCTCTCTTCATCTCTCCCACCTCTCACTGTCTCCCTCTCTCACACCTCTCACTGTCTTTCTCTCTCCCACCTCTCACTGTCGTCCTCTCTCACACCTCTCACTGTCATCCACTCTCAGACCTCTCACTGTCTTCCTCTCGCTCACCTCTCAGTGTCTTCCTCTCTCACAACTCTCACTGTCTTCCTCTCTCACTCCTCTCACTGTCTTCTTCTCTCTCACCTCTCACTGTCTTCCTCTCTCACACCTCTCACTGTCTTCCTCTCTCACACCTCTCACTGTCTTCCACTCTCACACCTCTCACTATCTTCCTCTCTCACACAACTCCCTGTCTTCCCCTGTCCCACTTCTCACTGTCTTCCTCTCTCACAGCTCTCAGTGTCTTCCTCTCGCACTGTCGTATTCTCCCACACCAGTCACTGTCTTCATCACTCCCACTTCTCACTGTCTTGCTCTCTGACACCTCTCACTGTCTTCCTCTCCCACACCTCTCACTGTCTTCCTCTGTCCCAACTCTCACTGTCTCCCTCTCTCAAACTCTCACTGTCTTCCTCTCTCAAACTCTCACTGTCTTCCTCTCTCCCTCCTCGCACTGTCTTCCTCCCTCAAACCTCTCACTGTCTTCCCCTCTCACACCTCTCACTGTCTTTCTGTCTCCCACCTCTCTCTTCATCTCTCCCACCTGTCACTGTCTTCTGCTCTCTCAGAACTCTCACTGTTTTCCTCTCTCCCACCTCTCACTGTCTTCCTCTCTCACACCTCTCACTGTCTTCCTCTCTCTCACCTCTCACTGCCCTCCTCTCTCACACCTCTCACTGTCTTCCTCCCTCAAACCTCTCACTGTCTTCCGCTTTCCCATTCCTCACTGTCTTCCTCTCTCTCACCTCTCACTGTCTTCCTCTCTCACACCTTTCACTGTCACCCTCTCTCCCACCTCTCACTGTCTTCCTCTCTCTCACCTCTCACTGACTTCCTCTCTCCAAACTCCCACTGTCTTCCTCTCTCACACTTCTCACTGTCTTCCTCTATCACACCTCTCACTGTCTCCCTCTCACACACGTCTCACTGTCTTCCTCTCTCACAGCTCTGACTGTCTTCCTCTCTCCCACCTCTCACTGTCTTCCTCTCTCCCACCTCTCACTGTCTTCTGCTCTCACACCTCTCACAGTCTTCCTCTCTCACACCTCTCACTGTGTTCCTCTCTCACACCTCTCACTGTCTTATTCTCTCACACCTCTCACTGCCTCCCGCTCTCACACCTCTCACAGTCTTCCTCTCTCACACCTCTCACTGTCATCCTCTCTCACACCTCTCACTGTCCTCCTTTCTCACACCTCTCACTGTCTTCCTCTCTCCCACCTCTCACTGTCATCCTCTCCCACCTCTCACTGTCTTCCTCTCTCGCACCTCTCACTGTCTTCCTCTCTACCACCTCTCACTGTCTTCCGCTCTCACACCTCTCACTGTCTTCCTCTCTGACACCTCTCACTGTCTTCCTCTCTCCTACATTTACTGTCTTCCTCTCTCACACCTCTCACTGTCTTCCTCTCTCACACCTCTCACTGTCTTCCTCTTTCCCACCTCTGACTGTCTTCATCTCTCACACCTCTCACTGTCTTCCTCGCTCACACCTCTCACTGTCTTCATCTCTCCCACCTCTCACTCTCCTCCTCTCTCTCACACCTCTCACTGTTTTCGCCTCTCACACCTCTAACTGTCTTCCTTTCTCACACCTCTCACTGTCTTCTCCCACCTCTCACTGTCATCCCCTCTCACATCTCTCACTGTCTTCCTCTCTCGCACCTCTCACTGTCTTCCTCTCTCACAAACGTCACTGTCTTCTCTCTCTCCACCTCTCACTGTCTTGCTCTCTCCCACCTCTCACTGTCTTCCTCTCTCACACCTCTCACTGTCTTCCTTTCTCACATCTCTCACTGTCTTCCTCTCTCACACCTCTCACTGTCTTCCTCTCTCACACCTCTCACTGTCCTCCTTTCTCACACCTGTAACTGTCTTCTGCTGTCACACCTCTCATAGTCTTCCTCTCTCACACCTGTCACTGTGTACCTCTCTCACACCTCTCACTGTCTTCTTCTACCACACCTCTCACTGTCTTCCTCTCTCACACCTCTCACTGCCTTCCTCTCTGACACCTCTCACTGTCTTCCTCTCTCACTCCTCTCACTGTCTTCTCTCTCACCTCTCACTGTCTTCCTCTCTCACTCCTCTCACCTGTCCTCCTTTCTCACACCTGTCACTGTCTTCCTCTCTCCCACCTCTCACTGTCTTCCTCTCTCACCCCTCTCACTGTCTTCCACTCTCACACCTCTCACTGTCTTCCTCTCTCCAGCTCTCACTATCATCCTCTCTCTCACCTTTCACTGTCCTCCTCTCTCACACCTCTCACTGTCTTTCTCTCTCTCACCTCTCTCTTCATCTCTCCCCCACCTCTCACTGTCTTCCTCTCTCACACCTCTCACTGTCATCCTCTCTCTCACCTCTCACTGTCCTCGTTTCTCACACCTGTTACTGTCTTCTGCTCTCCCACCTCTGACAGTCTTCCTCTCTCACACCTATCACTGTGTTCCTCTCTCCCACCTCTCACTGTCTTCCTCTCTCCCACCTCTCACTGTCTTCCTCTCTCCCACCTCTGACTGTCTTCTGCTCTCACACCTCTCACTGTCTTCCTCTCTCACACCTCTCACTGTCTTCCTCTCTCACACCTCTCACTGTCTTCTTCCCTCACACCTCTCACTGTCTTCTGCTCTCACACCTCTCACTCTCTTCCTCTCTCACACCTCTCACTGTCTTCCTCTCTCACACCTCTCACTGTCATCCTCTCTCTCACCTCTCACTGTCTTCCTCTCTCGCACCTCTCACTGTCTTCCTCTCTCACACCTCTCACTGTATTCCTCTCTGACACCTCTCACTGTCTTCCTCTCTCACACCTCTTACTGTCTTCCTCTCTCCCACCTCTCACTGTCTACCTCTCTCACACCTCTCACTGTATTCCTCTCTGACACCTCTCACTGTCTTCCTCTCTCCCACCTCTCACTGTCTTCCTCTCTCCAACCTCTACTGTCTTCCTCTCACACACCTCTCACTGTCTTCCTCTCTCACACCTCTCACTGTCTTCCTCTCTCACACCTCTCACTGTCTTCCTCTCTCACACCCTTCACTGTCTTCCTCTCTCACACCTCTCACTGTCTTCCTCTCTCTTACACCTCTCACTGTCTTTCTCTCTCCTACCTCGCTCTTCATCTCTCCCACCTCTCACTGTCTTCCTCTCTCAGACCTCTCACTGTCTTCCTTTCTCACACCTGTCACTGTCTTCCTCTCTCACACCTATCACTGTCTTCCTCTCTGACTCCTCTCACTGTCTTCCCTCTCTCACTCCTCTCACTGTCCTCCTTTCTCACACCTGTTACTGTCTTCTGCCTCTCACACTCTCACAGTCTTCTCTCTCACACCTCTCACTGTCTTCCTCTTTCACACCTCTCACTGTCTTCCTCTCTCACACCCTCTCACTGTCTTCCTCTCTCACACCCTCTCACTGTCTTCCTCTCTCACACTCTCACTTCTCCTCTCACTTACACCTCTCCTCCTCACTCAGACCTCTCATCTTTCTCTCTCCACTCGTCTCATCTCTCCACCTCTCACTGTCTTCCTCTCTCAGACCTCTCACTGTCTTCCACTCTGACTCCTCTCACTGTCTTCCTCTCTCACTCCTCTCACTGTCTTCTCTCTCTCACCTCTCACTGTCTTCTCTCTCCTCACACCTCTCACTGTCTTCCCTCTCCCACTTCTCACTGTCTTCCACTCTCACACCTCTCACGGTCTTCCCTGTCCCACTTCTCACTGTCTTCCTCTCTCACACCTCTCACTGTCTCTCTCTCACCCTCACTGTCTCCTCTCTCACACCTCTCACTGACTTCCTCTCTCACACCTCTCACTGTCTTCCTCTTCACACCTCTCACTGTCTTCCTCTCTCACACCTCTCACTGTCTTCCCCTCTCACACCTCTCACTGTCTTCACCTCTCTCACACCTCTCACTGTCCTCCCTCTCACACCTCTCACTATCGTCCTCTCTCACACCTCTCATTGTCTTCCTCTCTCACTCACTCTCACTGTCTTATTCACTCTCACCTCTCACTGTCCTTCCTCTCTCCCACCTCTGACTGTCTTCTGCTCTCACACCTCTCACTGTCTTCCTCTCTCACTCCTCTCACTGTCTTCTTCTCTCTCACCTCTCACTGTCTTCCTCTCTCCACACCTCTCACTGTCTTCCTCTCTCACGTCTCTCACTGTCTTCCTCTCCCACACCTCTCACTGTCTTCCTCTCTCCGAACTCTCACTGTCATCCTCTCTCTCACCTCTCACTGTCTGCCTCTCTCACACCTCTCACTGTCTTCCTCTCTCGCACCTCTCACTGTCTTCCTCTCTCACACCTCTCACAGTCTTCCTCTCTCACACCTCTCACTGTCTTCCTCTCTCACACCTCTCACTGTCCTCCTTTCTCACACCTCTCACTGTCTTCCTCCTCTCTCAAAACACTCACTGTCTTCCTCTCTCCCACCTCTCACTGTCTTTCTCTCTCACACCTCTCACTGACTTCCTCTCTCCCACCTCTCACTGTCTTTCTCTCTCCCACCCCTCTAACTGTCATCCTCTCTCTCAGCTCTCACTGTCCCTACTGTCCTAACACCTCTCACTGTCTTCCTCTTTCACACCTCTCACTGTCTTCCTCTCTCACACCTTCACTGTCTTTCTCTCTCCCACCTCGTTCTTCATCTCTCCCACCTCTCACTGTCTTCCTCTCTCAGACCTCTCACTGTCTTCCACTCTGACTCCTCTCACTGTCTTCCTCTCTCCCACCTCTCACTGTCTTTCTCTCTCCCACCTCTAACTGTCATCCTCTCTCTCAGCTCTCACTGTCCTACTGTCTAACACCTCTCCACTGTCTTCCTCTTTCACACCTCTCACTGTCTTCCTCTCTCAGACCTTCACTGTCTTTCTCTCTCCCACCTCGTTCTTCATCTCTCCCACCTCTCACTGTCTTCCTCTCTCAGACCTCTCACTGTCTTCCACTCTGACTCCTCTCACTGTCTTCCTCTCTCACTCCTCTCACTGTCTTCTTCTCTCTCACCTCTCACTGTCTTCCTCTCTCACACCTCTCACTGTCTTCCCCTCTCCCACTTCTCACTGCCTTCCTCTCTCACACCTCTCACGGTCTTCCCCTGTCCCACTTCTCACTGTCTTCCTCTCTCACACCTCTCACTGTCTCCTCTCACACCTCTCACTGTCTTCCTCTCTCACACCTCTCACTGACTTCCTCTCTCACACCTCTCACTGTCTTCCTCTTTCACACTCTCACTGTCTTCCTCTCTCACACCTCTCACTGTCTTCCCCTCTCACACCTCTCACTGTCTTCCTCTCTCACACCTCTCACTGTCCTCCCCTCTCACACCTCTCACTACGTCCTCTCTCACACCTCTCATTGTCTTCCTCTCTCACTCCTCTCACTGTCTTATTCTCTCTCACCTCTCACTGTCTTCCTCTCTCCCACCTCTGACTGTCTTCTGCTCTCACACCTCTCACTGTCTTCCTCTCTCACTCCTCTCACTGTCTTCCTCTCTCCCACCTCTGACTGTCTTCCCCCCTCCCACTTCTCACTGTCTTCCTCTCTCACACCTCTCACGGTCTTCCCCTGTCCCACTTCTCACTGTCTTCCTCTCTCACAGCTCTCACTGTCTCTCTCACGCCTCTCACTGTCTTCCTCTCCCACAACCTCTCACTGTCTTCCTCTCTCCGAACTACACACTGTCATCCTCTCTCTCACCTCTCACTGTCTACCTCTCTCACACCTCTCACTGTCTTCCTCTCTCACACCTCTCACTGTCTTCCTCTCTCACACCTCTCACAGTCTTCCTCTCTCACACCTCTCACTGTCTTCCTCTCTCACACCTCTCACTGTCCTCCCTTTCTCACACCTCTCACTGTCTTCCTCTCTCAAAACACTCACTGTCTTCCTCTCTCCCACCTCTCACTGTCTTTCTCTCTCACACCTCTCACTGACTCCTCTCTCCCACCTCTCACTGTCTTTCTCTCTCCCACCTCTAACTGTCATCCTCTCTCTCAGCTCTCACTGTCCTACTGTCTAACACCTCTCACTGTCTTCCTCTTTCACACCTCTCACTGTCTTCCTCTCTCACACCTATCACTGTCTTCCTCTCTCACACCCTTCACTGTCTTCCTCTCTCACACCTCTCACTGTCTTCCTCTCTCTTACACCTCTCACTGTCTTCCTCTCTCAGACCTTCACTGTCTTTCTCTCTCCCACCTCGTTCTTCATCTCTCCCACCTCTCACTGTCTTCCTCTCTCAGACCTCTCACTGTCTTCCACTCTGACTCCTCTCACTGTCTTCTTCTCTCTCACCTCTCAATGTCTTCCTCTCTCACACCTCTCACTGTCTTCCCCTCTCCCACTTCTCACTGTCTTCCTCTCTCACACCTCTCACGGTCTTCCCCTGTCCCACTTCTCACTGTCTTCCTCTCTCACACCTCTCACTGTCTCTCTCACACCTCTCACTGTCTTCCTCTCTCACACCTCTCACTGACTTCCTCTCTCACACCTCTCACTGTCTTCCTCTTTCACACCTCTCACTGTCTTCCTCTCTCTCACCTCTCACTGTCTTCCCCTCTCACACCTCTCACTGTCTTCCTCTCTCACACCTCTCACTGTCCTCCCCTCTCACACCTCTCACTATCGTCCTCTCTCACACCTCTCATTGTCTTCCTCTCTCACTCCTCTCACTGTCTTATTCTCTCTCACCTCTCACTGTCTTCCTCTCTCACACCTCTCACTGTCTTCCCCTGTCCCACTTCTCACTGTCTTCCTCTCTCACACCTCTCACTGTCTCTCTCACACCTCTCACTGTCTTCCTCTCTCACACCTCTCACTGACTTCCTCTCTCACACCTCTCACTGTCTTCCTCTCTCCCACCTCTGACTGTCTTCTGCTCTCACACCTCTCACTGTCTTCCTCTCTCTCTCCTCTCACTGTCTTCTTCTCTCTCACCTCGCACTGTCTTCCTCTCTCACACCTCTCACTGTCTTCCTCTCTCACGCCTCTCACTGTCTTCCTCTCCCACACCTCTCACTGTCTTCCTCTCTCCCAACTCTCACTGTCATCCCTCTCTCTCACCTCTCACTGTCTTCCTCTCGCACACCTCTCACTGTCTTCCCCTCTCACACCTCTCATTGTCTTCCTCTATCAAACTCTCACTGTCTTCCTCTCTCCCTCCTCGCACTGTCTTCCTCCCTCAAACCTCTCACTGTCTTCCTCTCTCACACCTCTCACTGTCTTTCTGTCTCCCACCTCTCTTCATCTCTCCCACCTGTCACTGTCTTCTGCTCTCACAACTCTCACTGTCTTCCTCTCTCCCACCTCTCACTGTCTTCCTCTCTCACACCTCTCACTGTCTTCCTCTCTCACACCTCTCATTGTCGTCCTCTCTCACACCTCTCACAGTCTTCCTCTCTCACACCTCTCACTGTCTTCCTCTCTCACACCTCTCACTGCCTTCCTCTCTCACACCTCTCACTGTCTCCTTTCCTACACTGTTACTGTCTTCTGCTCTCACACCTCTCACAGTCTTCCTCTCTCACACCTATCACTGTGTTCCTCTCTCCCACCTCTCACTGTCTTCCTCTCTCCCTCCTCCTCACTGTCTTCCTCTCTCCCACCTCTGACTGTCCACTGCTCTCACACTCTCACTGTCTTCCTCTCTCACAGCTCTCACTGTCTTCCTCTCTCACACCTCTCACTGTCTTCTTCTCTCACACCTCTCACTGTCTTCCTCTCTCACACCTCTCACTGTCTTTCTCTCTCACGCCTCTCACTGCCTTCCTCTCATCACACCTCTGACTGTCTTCTGCACTCACACCTCTCACTGTCTTCCTCTCTCACACCTCTCACTGTCTCGCTCTCTCAAACTCTCACTGTCTTCCTCTCTCAAACTCTCACTGTCTTCCTCTCTCCCTCCTCACACTGTCTTCCTCCCTCAAATCTCTCACTGTCTTCCTCTCTCACACCTCTCATTGTCTTCCTCTCTCCCACCTCTCACTGTCTTCCTCTCTCACACCTCTCACTGTCTTCCTCTCTCACACCTCTCATTGTCGTCCTCTCTCACACCTCTCACAGTCTTACTCTCTCACACCTATCACTGTCTTCCTCTCCTTACACCTCTCACTGTCTTCCTCTCTCCCACCTCTTACTGTCTTCCTCTCTCACACCTCTCACTGCCTTCCTCTCTCACACCTCTCACTGTCCTCGTTTCTCACACCTGTTACTGTCTTCTGCTCTCCCACCTCTGACAGTCTTCCTCTCTCACACCTATCACTGTGTTCCTCTCTCCCACCTCTCACTGTCTTCCTCCTCTCCCACCTCTCACTGTCTTCCTCTCTCCCACCTCTGACTGTCTTCTGCTCTCACACCTCTCACTGTCTTCCTCTCTCACACCTCTCACTGTCTTCCTCTCTCACACCTCTCACTGTCTTCTTCCCTCACACCTCTCACTGTCTTCTGCTCTCACACCTCTCACTCTCTTCCTCTCTCACACCTCTCACTGTCTTCCTCTCTCACACCTCTCACTGTACAATCCTCTCTCTCACCTCTCACTGTCTTCCTCTCTCGCACCTCTCACTGTCTTCCTCTCTCACACCTCTCACTGTATTCCTCTCTGACACCTCTCACTGTCTTCCTCTCTCACACCTCTTACTGTCTTCCTCTCTCCCACCTCTCACTGTCTACCTCTCTCACCACCTCTCACTGTATTCCTCTCTGACACCTCTCACTGTCTTCCTCTCTCCCACCTCTCACTGTCTTCCTCTCTCCTACCTCTACTGTCTTCCTCTCACACACCTCTCACTGTCTTCCTCTCTCACACCTCTCACTGTCTTCCTCTCTCACACCTCTCACTGTCTTCCTCTCTCACACCCTTCACTGTCTTCCTCTCTCACACCTCTCACTGTCTTCCTCTCTCTTACACCTCTCACTGTCTTTCTCTCTCCTACCTCGCTCTTCATCTCTCCCACCTCTCACTGTCTTCCTCTCTCAGACCTCTCACTGTCTTCCTTTCTCACACCTGTCACTGTCTTCCTCTCTCACACCTATCACTGTCTTCCTCTCTGACTCCTCTCACTGTCTTCCTCTCTCACTCCTCTCACTGTCCTCCTTTCTCACACCTGTTACTGTCTTCTGCTCTCACACCTCTCACAGTCTTCCTCTCTCACACCTCTCACTGTCTTCCTCTTTCACACCTCTCACTGTCTTCCTCTCTCACACCTTCTCACTGTCTTCCTCTCTCACACCCTTCACTGTCTTCCTCTCTCACACCTCTCACTGTCTTCCTCTCACTTACACCTCTCACTGTCTTCCTCTCTCAGACCTTCACTGTCTTTCTCTCTCCCACCTCGTTCTTCATCTCTCCCACCTCTCACTGTCTTCCTCTCTCAGACCTCTCACTGTCTTCCACTCTGACTCCTCTCACTGTCTTCCTCTCTCACTCCTCTCACTGTCTTCTTCTCTCTCACCTCTCACTGTCTTCCTCTCTCACACCTCTCA
>NW_027275816.1:0-50028 GCF_030028105.1 Mobula birostris
AAAAACAAACCCCGTTCCACACACCCACCTCTCTCTGTGTAAAACCAAACCCCGTTCCACACACCCACCACTCTCTGTGTAAAAACAAGCCCCGTTCCACACACCCAGCACTCTCTGTGTAAAAACAAACCCCGTTCCACACACCCACCACTCTCTGTGTAAAAACAAACCCCGTTCCACACACCCAGCACTCTCTGTGTAAAAACAAACCCCGTTCCACACACCCAGCACTCTCTCTGTAAAAACAAACCCCATTCCACACACCCACCACTCTCTGTGTAAAAACAAACCCATTCCACATACCCACCACTCTCTGTGTAAAAACAAACCCCGTTCCACACACCCAGCACTCTCTGTGTAAAAACAAACCCCGTTCCACACACTCAGCACTCTCTCTGTAAAAACAAACCCCATTCCACACACCCACCACTCTCTGTGTAAAAACAAACCTCATTCCACTCACCCACCACTCTCTGTGTAAAAACAAACCCCGTTCCACACACCCACCAATCTCTGTGTAAAAACAAACCCATTCCACACACCCACCACTCTCTGTGAAAAAACAAACCCCGTTCCACACACCCAGCACTCTCTTTGTAAAAACAAACCCCGTTCCACACACCCACCGCTCTCTGTGTAAAAACAAACCCCGTTCCACACACCCAGCACTCTCTGTGTAAAAACAAACCTCATTCCACACACCCACCACTCTCTGTGTAAAAACAAACCCATTCCACACACGCACCACTCTCTGTGTAAAAACAAACCTCATTCCACACACCCACCACTCTCTGTGTAAAAACAAACCCCGTTCCACACACCCAGCACTCTCTGTGTAAAAACAAACCTCATTCCACACACCCACCACTCTCTGTGTAAAAACAAGCCCCGTTCCACACACCCAGCACTCTCTGTGTAAAAACAAACCCCGTTCCACACACCCACCACTCTCTGTGTAAAAACAAACCCCGTTCCACACACCCAGCACTCTCTGTGTAAAAACAAACCCCGTTCCACACACCCAGCACTCTCTCTGTAAAAACAAACCCCATTCCACACACCCACCACTCTCTGTGTAAAAACAAACCCATTCCACATACCCACCACTCTCTGTGTAAAAACAAACCCCGTTCCACACACCCAGCACTCTCTGTGTAAAAACAAACCCCGTTCCACACACTCAGCACTCTCTCTGTAAAAACAAACCCCATTCCACACACCCACCACTCTCTGTGTAAAAACAAACCTCATTCCGCTCACCCACCACTCTCTGTGTAAAAACAAACCCCGTTCCACACACCCACCAATCTCTGTGTAAAAACAAACCCATTCCACACACCCACCACTCTCTGTGAAAAAACAAACCCCGTTCACACACCCAGCACTCTCTGTGTAAAAACAAACCCCGTTCCACACACCCACCGCTCTCTGTGTAAAAACAAACCCCGTTCCACACACCCAGCACTCTCTGTGTAAAAACAAACCTCATTCCACACACCCACCACTCTCTGTGTAAAAACAAACCCATTCCACACACGCACCACTCTCTGTGTAAAAACAAACCTCATTCCACACACCCACCACTCTCTGTGTAAAAACAAACCCCGTTCCACACACCCAGCACTCTCTGTGTAAAAACAAACCCCGTTCCACACACCCACCACTCTCTGTGTAAAAACAAACCTCGTTCCACACACCCAGCACTCTCTGTGTAAAAACAAACCCCGTTCCACACACCCACCACTCTCTGTGTAAAAACAAACCCCGTTCCACACACCCACCACTCTCTGTGTAAAAACAAACCCCGTTCCACACACCCACCACTCTCTGTGTAAAAACAAACCCATTCCACACACCCACCACTCTCTGTGTAAAAACAAACCCCATTCTACACACCCAGCACTCTCTGTGTAAAAACATACCCCGTTCCACACACCCACCACTCTCTGTGTAAAAATAAACCCCGTTCCACACACCCACCTCTGTCTGTGTAAAACCAAACCCCGTTCCACACACCCACCACTCTCTGTGTAAAAACAAACCTCATTCCACACACCCACCACTCTCTGTGTAAAAACAAACCCCGTTCCACACACCCACCGCTCTCTGTGTAAAAACAAACCCCGTTCCACACACCCAGCACTCTCTGTGTAAAAACAAACCCATTCCACACACGCACCACTCTCTGTGTAAAAACAAACCTCATTCCACACACCCACCACTCTCTGTGTAAAAACAAACCCCGTTCCACACACCCAGCACTCTCTGTGTAAAAACAAACCCCGTTCCACACACCCAGCACTCTCTGTGTAAAAACAAACCTCGTTCCACACACCCAGCACTCTCTGTGTAAAAACAAACCCCGTTCCACACACCCACCACTCTCTGTGTAAAAACAAACCCCGTTCCACACACCCACCACTCTCTGTGTAAAAACAAACCCCGTTCCACACACCCACCACTCTCTGTGTAAAAACAAACCCATTCCACACACCCACCACTCTCTGTGTAAAAACAAACCCCATTCTACACACCCAGCACTCTCTGTGTAAAAACATACCCCGTTCCACACACCCACCACTCTCTGTGTAAAAACAAACCCCGTTCCACACACCCACCTCTGTCTGTGTAAAACCAAACCCCGTTCCACACACCCACCACTCTCTGTGTAAAAACAAGCCCCGTTCCACACACCCAGCACTCTCTGTGTAAAAACAAACCCCGTTCCACACACCCACCACTCTCTGTGTAAAAACAAACCCCGTTCCACACACCCAGCACTCTCTGTGTAAAAACAAACCCCGTTCCACACACCCAGCACTCTCTCTGTAAAAACAAACCCCATTCCACACACCCACCACTCTCTGTGTAAAAACAAACCTCATTCCACACACCCACCACTCTCTGTGTAAAAACAAACCCCGTTCCACACACCCACCACTCTCTGTGTAAAAACAAACCCATTCCACACACCCACCACTCTCTGTGTAAAAACAAACCCCGTTCCACACACCTAGCACTCTCTGTGTAAAAACAAACCCCATTCCACACACCCACCACTCTCTGTGTAAAAACAAACCCATTCCACACACCCACCACTCTCTGTGTAAAAACAAACCCCGTTCCACACACCCAGCACTCTCTGTGTAAAAACAAACCCAGTTCCACACACCCACCATTCTCTGTGTAAAACCAAACCCCGTTCCACACACCCACAACCCTGTTCCACACACCCACCACTCTCTGTGTAAAAACAAACCCCGTTCCACACACCCAGCACTCTCTGTGTAAAAACAAACCTCATTCCACACACCCACCACTCTCTGTGTAAAAACAAACCCATTCCACACACGCACCACTCTCTGTGTAAAAACAAACCTCATTCCACACACCCACCACTCTCTGTGTAAAAACAAACCCCGTTGCACACACCCAGCACTCTCTGTGTAAAAACAAACCCCGTTCCACACACCCACCACTCTCTGTGTAAAAACAAACCTCGTTCCACACACCCAGCACTCTCTGTGTAAAAACAAACCCCGTTCCACACCCCCACCACTCTCTGTGTAAAAACAAACCCCGTTCCACACACCCACCACTCTCTGTGTAAAAACAAACCCCGTTCCACACACCCAGCACTCTCTGTGTAAAAACAAACCTCATTCCACACACCCACCACTCTCTGTGTAAAAACAAACCCATTCCACACACGCACCACTCTCTGTGTAAAAACAAACCTCATTCCACACACCCACCACTCTCTGTGTAAAAACAAACCCCGTTGCACACACCCAGCACTCTCTGTGTAAAAACAAACCCCGTTCCACACACCCACCACTCTCTGTGTAAAAACAAACCTCGTTCCACACACCCAGCACTCTCTGTGTAAAAACAAACCCCGTTCCACACCCCCACCACTCTCTGTGTAAAAACAAACCCCGTTCCACACACCCACCACTCTCTGTGTAAAAACAAACCCATTCCACACACCCAGCACTCTCTGTGTAAAAACAAACCCCATTCTACACACCCAGCACTCTCTGTGTAAAAACATACCCCGTTCCACACACCCACCACTCTCTGTGTAAAAACAAACCCCGTTCCACACACCCACCTCTCTCTGTGTAAAACCAAACCCCGTTCCACACACCCACCACTCTCTGTGTAAAAACAAGCCCCGTTCCACACACCCAGCACTCTCTGTGTAAAAACAAACCCCGTTCCACACACCCACCACTCTCTGTGTAAAAACAAACCCCGTTCCACACACCCAGCACTCTCTGTGTAAAAACAAACCCCGTTCCACACACCCAGCACTCTCTCTGTAAAAACAAACCCCATTCCACACACCCACCACTCTCTGTGTAAAAACAAACCCATTCCACATACCCACCACTCTCTGTGTAAAAACAAACCCCGTTCCACACACCCAGCACTCTCTGTGTAAAAACAAACCCCGTTCCACACACTCAGCACTCTCTCTGTAAAAACAAACCCCATTCCACACACCCACCACTCTCTGTGTAAAAACAAACCTCATTCCACTCACCCACCACTCTCTGTGTAAAAACAAACCCCGTTCCACACACCCACCAATCTCTGTGTAAAAACAAACCCATTCCACACACCCACCACTCTCTGTGAAAAAACAAACCCCGTTCCACACACCCAGCACTCTCTGTGTAAAAACAAACCCCGTTCCACACACCCACCGCTCTCTGTGTAAAAACAAACCCCGTTCCACACACCCAGCACTCTCTGTGTAAAAACAAACCTCATTCCACACACCCACCACTCTCTGTGTAAAAACAAACCCATTCCACACACGCACCACTCTCTGTGTAAAAACAAACCTCATTCCACACACCCACCACTCTCTGTGTAAAAACAAACCCCGTTCCACACACCCAGCACTCTCTGTGTAAAAACAAACCTCATTCCACACACCCACCACTCTCTGTGTAAAAACAAGCCCCGTTCCACACACCCAGCACTCTCTGTGTAAAAACAAACCCCGTTCCACACACCCACCACTCTCTGTGTAAAAACAAACCCCGTTCCACACACCCAGCACTCTCTGTGTAAAAACAAACCCCGTTCCACACACCCAGCACTCTCTCTGTAAAAACAAACCCCATTCCACACACCCACCACTCTCTGTGTAAAAACAAACCCATTCCACATACCCACCACTCTCTGTGTAAAAACAAACCCCGTTCCACACACCCAGCACTCTCTGTGTAAAAACAAACCCCGTTCCACACACTCAGCACTCTCTCTGTAAAAACAAACCCCATTCCACACACCCACCACTCTCTGTGTAAAAACAAACCTCATTCCGCTCACCCACCACTCTCTGTGTAAAAACAAACCCCGTTCCACACACCCACCAATCTCTGTGTAAAAACAAACCCATTCCACACACCCACCACTCTCTGTGAAAAAACAAACCCCGTTCCACACACCCAGCACTCTCTGTGTAAAAACAAACCCCGTTCCACACACCCACCGCTCTCTGTGTAAAAACAAACCCCGTTCCACACACCCAGCACTCTCTGTGTAAAAACAAACCTCATTCCACACACCCACCACTCTCTGTGTAAAAACAAACCCATTCCACACACGCACCACTCTCTGTGTAAAAACAAACCTCATTCCACACACCCACCACTCTCTGTGTAAAAACAAACCCCGTTCCACACACCCAGCACTCTCTGTGTAAAAACAAACCCCGTTCCACACACCCACCACTCTCTGTGTAAAAACAAACCTCGTTCCACACACCCAGCACTCTCTGTGTAAAAACAAACCCCGTTCCACACACCCACCACTCTCTGTGTAAAAACAAACCCCGTTCCACACACCCACCACTCTCTGTGTAAAAACAAACCCCGTTCCACACACCCACCACTCTCTGTGTAAAAACAAACCCATTCCACACACCCACCACTCTCTGTGTAAAAACAAACCCCATTCTACACACCCAGCACTCTCTGTGTAAAAACATACCCCGTTCCACACACCCACCACTCTCTGTGTAAAAATAAACCCCGTTCCACACACCCACCTCTGTCTGTGTAAAACCAAACCCCGTTCCACACACCCACCACTCTCTGTGTAAAAACAAGCCCCGTTCCACACACCCAGCACTCTCTGTGTAAAAACAAACCCCGTTCCACACACCCACCACTCTCTGTGTAAAAACAAACCCCGTTCCACACACCCAGCACTCTCTGTGTAAAAACAAACCCCGTTCCACACACCCAGCACTCTCTGTGTAAAAACAAACCCCATTCCACACACCCACCACTCTCTGTGTAAAAACAAACCCATTCCACATACCCACCACTCTCTGTGTAAAAACAAACCCCGTTCCACACACCCAGCACTCTCTGTGTAAAAACAAACCCCGTTCCACACACCCAGCACTCTCTCTGTAAAAACAAACCCCATTCCACACACCCACCACTCTCTGTGTAAAAACAAACCTCATTCCACACACCCACCACTCTCTGTGTAAAAACAAACCCCGTTCCACACACCCACCAATCTCTGTGTAAAAACAAACCCCGTTCCACACACCCACCACTCTCTGTGTAAAAACAAACCCCTTTCCACACACCCACCACTCTCTGTGTAAAAACAATCCCCGTTCCACACACCCACCTCTCTCTGTGCAAAAACAAACCCCGTTCCACACACCCACCACTCTCTGTGTAAAACCAAACCCCGTTCCACACACCCAGCACTCTCTATGTAAAAACAAACCCCGTTCCACACACCCAGCACTCCATGTGTAAAACCAAACCCCGTTCCACACACCCACCACTCTCTGTGTAAAACCAAACCCCGTTCCACACACCCACCACTCTCTGTGTAAAAACAAACCCCGTTTCACACACCCACCACTCTCTGTGTAAAACCAAACCCCGTTCCACACACCCACCTCTCTCTGTGTAAAACCAAACCCCGTTCCACACACCCACCACTCTCTGTGTAAAAACAAACCCCGTTCCACACACCCACAACCCTGTTCCACACACCCACCACTCTCTGTGTAAAAACAAACCCCGTTCCACACACCCAGCACTCTCTGTGTAAAAACAAACCCCGTTCCACACACCCACCACTCTCTGTGTAAAAACAAACCCCGTTCCACACACCCACCACTCTCTGTGTAAAAACAAACGCCGTTCCACACACCCACAACCCTGTTCCACACACCCACCACTCTCTGTGTAAAAACAAACCCCGTTCCACACACCCAGCACTCTCTGTGTAAAAACAAACCCCGTTCCACACACCCACCACTCTCTGTGTAAAAACAAACCCCGTTCCACACACCCACCACTCTCTGTGTAAAAACAAACCCCGTTCCACACACCCAGCACTCTCTGTGTGAAAACAAACCCCGTTCCACACACCCAGCACTCTCTCTGTGAAAACAAACCTCGTTCCACACACCCACCACTCTCTGTGTAAAAACAAACCCCATTCCACACACCCACCACTCTCTGTGTAAAAACAAACCCATTCCACACACCCACCACTCTCTGTGTAAAAACAAACCCCGTTCCACACACCCACCACTCTCTGTGTAAAAACAAACCCCGTTCCACACACCCACCACTCTCTGTGTAAAAACAAACCCCATTCCACACACCCACCACTCTCTGTGTAAAAACAAACCCCGTTCCACACACCCACATCCCTGTTCCACACACCCACCACTCTCTGTGTAAAACCAAACTCCATTCCACACACCCAGCACTCTCTGTGTAAAAACAAACCCCGTTCCACACACCCACCACTCTCTGTGTAAAAACAAACCCCATTCCACACACCCACCACTCTCTGTGTAAAAACAAACCCCGTTCCACAAACCCACCTCTCTCTGTGTAAAAACAAACCCCATTCCACACACCCACCACTCTCTGTGTAAAAACAAACCCCGTTCCACACACCCACCACTCTCTGTGTAAAAACAAACCCCGTTCCACACACCCACCACTCTCTTTGTAAAAACAAACACCGTTCCACACACCCACCACTCTCTGTGTAAAAACAAACCCCGTTCCACACACCCACCACTCTCTGTGTAAAAACAAACCCCATTCCACACACCCACCACTCTCTGTGTAAAAACAAACCCCGTTCCACACATCCAGCACTCTCTGTGTAAAAACAAACCCCATTCCATACACCCAGCACTCTCTGTGTAAAAACAAACCCCATTCCACACACCCAGCACTCTCTGTGTAAAAACAAACCCCGTTCCACACACCCAGCACTCTCTGTGTAAAAACAAACCCCGTTCCACACACCCACCACTCTCTGTGTAAAAACAAACCTCATTCCACACACCCACCACTCTCTGTGTAAAAACAAACCCATTCCACACACGCACCACTCTCTGTGTAAAAACAAACCTCATTCCACACACCCACCACTCTCTGTGTAAAAACAAACCCCGTTGCACACACCCAGCACTCTCTGTGTAAAAACAAACCCCGTTCCACACACCCACCACTCTCTGTGTAAAAACAAACCTCGTTCCACACACCCAGCACTCTCTGTGTAAAAACAAACCCCGTTCCACACCCCCACCACTCTCTGTGTAAAAACAAACCCCGTTCCACACACCCACCACTCTCTGTGTAAAAACAAACCCATTCCACACACCCAGCACTCTCTGTGTAAAAACAAACCCCATTCTACACACCCAGCACTCTCTGTGTAAAAACATACCCCGTTCCACACACCCACCACTCTCTGTGTAAAAACAAACCCCGTTCCACACACCCACCTCTCTCTGTGTAAAACCAAACCCCGTTCCACACACCCACCACTCTCTGTGTAAAAACAAGCCCCGTTCCACACACCCAGCACTCTCTGTGTAAAAACAAACCCCGTTCCACACACCCACCACTCTCTGTGTAAAAACAAACCCCGTTCCACACACCCAGCACTCTCTGTGTAAAAACAAACCCCGTTCCACACACCCAGCACTCTCTCTGTAAAAACAAACCCCATTCCACACACCCACCACTCTCTGTGTAAAAACAAACCCATTCCACATACCCACCACTCTCTGTGTAAAAACAAACCCCGTTCCACACACCCAGCACTCTCTGTGTAAAAACAAACCCCGTTCCACACACTCAGCACTCTCTCTGTAAAAACAAACCCCATTCCACACACCCACCACTCTCTGTGTAAAAACAAACCTCATTCCACTCACCCACCACTCTCTGTGTAAAAACAAACCCCGTTCCACACACCCACCAATCTCTGTGTAAAAACAAACCCATTCCACACACCCACCACTCTCTGTGAAAAAACAAACCCCGTTCCACACACCCAGCACTCTCTGTGTAAAAACAAACCCCGTTCCACACACCCACCGCTCTCTGTGTAAAAACAAACCCCGTTCCACACACCCAGCACTCTCTGTGTAAAAACAAACCTCATTCCACACACCCACCACTCTCTGTGTAAAAACAAACCCATTCCACACACGCACCACTCTCTGTGTAAAAACAAACCTCATTCCACACACCCACCACTCTCTGTGTAAAAACAAACCCCGTTCCACACACCCAGCACTCTCTGTGTAAAAACAAACCTCATTCCACACACCCACCACTCTCTGTGTAAAAACAAGCCCCGTTCCACACACCCAGCACTCTCTGTGTAAAAACAAACCCCGTTCCACACACCCACCACTCTCTGTGTAAAAACAAACCCCGTTCCACACACCCAGCACTCTCTGTGTAAAAACAAACCCCGTTCCACACACCCAGCACTCTCTCTGTAAAAACAAACCCCATTCCACACACCCACCACTCTCTGTGTAAAAACAAACCCATTCCACATACCCACCACTCTCTGTGTAAAAACAAACCCCGTTCCACACACCCAGCACTCTCTGTGTAAAAACAAACCCCGTTCCACACACTCAGCACTCTCTCTGTAAAAACAAACCCCATTCCACACACCCACCACTCTCTGTGTAAAAACAAACCTCATTCCGCTCACCCACCACTCTCTGTGTAAAAACAAACCCCGTTCCACACACCCACCAATCTCTGTGTAAAAACAAACCCATTCCACACACCCACCACTCTCTGTGAAAAAACAAACCCCGTTCCACACACCCAGCACTCTCTGTGTAAAAACAAACCCCGTTCCACACACCCACCGCTCTCTGTGTAAAAACAAACCCCGTTCCACACACCCAGCACTCTCTGTGTAAAAACAAACCTCATTCCACACACCCACCACTCTCTGTGTAAAAACAAACCCATTCCACACACGCACCACTCTCTGTGTAAAAACAAACCTCATTCCACACACCCACCACTCTCTGTGTAAAAACAAACCCCGTTCCACACACCCAGCACTCTCTGTGTAAAAACAAACCCCGTTCCACACACCCACCACTCTCTGTGTAAAAACAAACCTCGTTCCACACACCCAGCACTCTCTGTGTAAAAACAAACCCCGTTCCACACACCCACCACTCTCTGTGTAAAAACAAACCCCGTTCCACACACCCACCACTCTCTGTGTAAAAACAAACCCCGTTCCACACACCCACCACTCTCTGTGTAAAAACAAACCCATTCCACACACCCACCACTCTCTGTGTAAAAACAAACCCCATTCTACACACCCAGCACTCTCTGTGTAAAAACATACCCCGTTCCACACACCCACCACTCTCTGTGTAAAAATAAACCCCGTTCCACACACCCACCTCTGTCTGTGTAAAACCAAACCCCGTTCCACACACCCACCACTCTCTGTGTAAAAACAAGCCCCGTTCCACACACCCAGCACTCTCTGTGTAAAAACAAACCCCGTTCCACACACCCACCACTCTCTGTGTAAAAACAAACCCCGTTCCACACACCCAGCACTCTCTGTGTAAAAACAAACCCCGTTCCACACACCCAGCACTCTCTGTGTAAAAACAAACCCCATTCCACACACCCACCACTCTCTGTGTAAAAACAAACCCATTCCACATACCCACCACTCTCTGTGTAAAAACAAACCCCGTTCCACACACCCAGCACTCTCTGTGTAAAAACAAACCCCGTTCCACACACCCAGCACTCTCTCTGTAAAAACAAACCCCATTCCACACACCCACCACTCTCTGTGTAAAAACAAACCTCATTCCACACACCCACCACTCTCTGTGTAAAAACAAACCCCGTTCCACACACCCACCAATCTCTGTGTAAAAACAAACCCCGTTCCACACACCCACCACTCTCTGTGTAAAAACAAACCCCTTTCCACACACCCACCACTCTCTGTGTAAAAACAAACCCCGTTCCACACACCCACCTCTCTCTGTGCAAAAACAAACCCCGTTCCACACACCCACCACTCTCTGTGTAAAACCAAACCCCGTTCCACACACCCAGCACTCTCTATGTAAAAACAAACCCCGTTCCACACACCCAGCACTCCATGTGTAAAACCAAACCCCGTTCCACACACCCACCACTCTCTGTGTAAAACCAAACCCCGTTCCACACACCCACCACTCTCTGTGTAAAAACAAACCCCGTTTCACACACCCACCACTCTCTGTGTAAAACCAAACCCCGTTCCACACACCCACCTCTCTCTGTGTAAAACCAAACCCCGTTCCACACACCCACCACTCTCTGTGTAAAAACAAACCCCGTTCCACACACCCACAACCCTGTTCCACACACCCACCACTCTCTGTGTAAAAACAAACCCCGTTCCACACACCCAGCACTCTCTGTGTAAAAACAAACCCCGTTCCACACACCCACCACTCTCTGTGTAAAAACAAACCCCGTTCCACACACCCACCACTCTCTGTGTAAAAACAAACGCCGTTCCACACACCCACAACCCTGTTCCACACACCCACCACTCTCTGTGTAAAAACAAACCCCGTTCCACACACCCAGCACTCTCTGTGTAAAAACAAACCCCGTTCCACACACCCACCACTCTCTGTGTAAAAACAAACCCCGTTCCACACACCCACCACTCTCTGTGTAAAAACAAACCCCGTTCCACACACCCAGCACTCTCTGTGTGAAAACAAACCCCGTTCCACACACCCAGCACTCTCTCTGTGAAAACAAACCTCGTTCCACACACCCACCACTCTCTGTGTAAAAACAAACCCCATTCCACACACCCACCACTCTCTGTGTAAAAACAAACCCATTCCACACACCCACCACTCTCTGTGTAAAAACAAACCCCGTTCCACACACCCACCACTCTCTGTGTAAAAACAAACCCCGTTCCACACACCCACCACTCTCTGTGTAAAAACAAACCCCATTCCACACACCCACCACTCTCTGTGTAAAAACAAACCCCGTTCCACACACCCACATCCCTGTTCCACACACCCACCACTCTCTGTGTAAAACCAAACTCCATTCCACACACCCAGCACTCTCTGTGTAAAAACAAACCCCGTTCCACACACCCACCACTCTCTGTGTAAAAACAAACCCCATTCCACACACCCACCACTCTCTGTGTAAAAACAAACCCCGTTCCACAAACCCACCTCTCTCTGTGTAAAAACAAACCCCATTCCACACACCCACCACTCTCTGTGTAAAAACAAACCCCGTTCCACACACCCACCACTCTCTGTGTAAAAACAAACCCCGTTCCACACACCCACCACTCTCTTTGTAAAAACAAACACCGTTCCACACACCCACCACTCTCTGTGTAAAAACAAACCCCGTTCCACACACCCACCACTCTCTGTGTAAAAACAAACCCCATTCCACACACCCACCACTCTCTGTGTAAAAACAAACCCCGTTCCACACATCCAGCACTCTCTGTGTAAAAACAAACCCCATTCCATACACCCAGCACTCTCTGTGTAAAAACAAACCCCATTCCACACACCCAGCACTCTCTGTGTAAAAACAAACCCCGTTCCACACACCCAGCACTCTCTGTGTAAAAACAAACCCCGTTCCACACACCCACCACTCTCTGTGTAAAAACAAACCCCGTTCCACACACCCACCACTCTCTGTGTAAAAACAAACCCCGTTCCACACACCCACCACTCTCTGTGTAAAAACAAACCCCGTTCCACACACCCACCACTCTCTGTGTAAAAACAAACCCCGTTCCACACACCCAGCACTCTCTGTGTAAAAACAAACCCCGTTCCACACACCCAGCACTCTCTGTGTAAAAACAAACCCCATTCCACACACCCACCACTCTCTGTGTAAAAACAAACCTCATTCCACACACCCACCACTCTCTGTGTAAAAACAAACCCCGTTCCACACACCCACCAATCTCTGTGTAAAAACAAACCCCGTTCCACACACCCACCACTCTCTGTGTAAAAACAAACCCCTTTCCACACACCCACCACTCTCTGTGTAAAAACAAACCCCGTTCCACACACCCACCTCTCTCTGTGCAAAAACAAACCCCGTTCCACACACCCACCACTCTCTGTGTAAAACCAAACCCCGTTCCACACACCCAGCACTCTCTATGTAAAAACAAACCCCGTTCCACACACCCAGCACTCCATGTGTAAAACCAAACCCCGTTCCACACACCCACCACTCTCTGTGTAAAACCAAACCCCGTTCCACACACCCACCACTCTCTGTGTAAAAACAAACCCCGTTTCACACACCCACCACTCTCTGTGTAAAACCAAACCCCGTTCCACACACCCACCTCTCTCTGTGTAAAACCAAACCCCGTTCCACACACCCACCACTCTCTGTGTAAAAACAAACCCCGTTCCACACACCCACAACCCTGTTCCACACACCCACCACTCTCTGTGTAAAAACAAACCCCGTTCCACACACCCAGCACTCTCTGTGTAAAAACAAACCCCGTTCCACACACCCACCACTCTCTGTGTAAAAACAAACCCCGTTCCACACACCCACCACTCTCTGTGTAAAAACAAACCCCGTTCCACACACCCACAACCCTGTTCCACACACCCACCACTCTCTGTGTAAAAACAAACCCCGTTCCACACACCCAGCACTCTCTGTGTAAAAACAAACCCCGTTCCACACACCCACCACTCTCTGTGTAAAAACAAACCCCGTTCCACACACCCACCACTCTCTGTGTAAAAACAAACCCCGTTCCACACACCCAGCACTCTCTGTGTGAAAACAAACCCCGTTCCACACACCCAGCACTCTCTCTGTGAAAACAAACCTCGTTCCACACACCCACCACTCTCTGTGTAAAAACAAACCCCATTCCACACACCCACCACTCTCTGTGTAAAAACAAACCCATTCCACACACCCACCACTCTCTGTGTAAAAACAAACCCCGTTCCACACACCCACCACTCTCTGTGTAAAAACAAACCCCGTTCCACACACCCACCACTCTCTGTGTAAAAACAAACCCCATTCCACACACCCACCACTCTCTGTGTAAAAACAAACCCCGTTCCACACACCCACAACCCTGTTCCACACACCCACCACTCTCTGTGTAAAACCAAACTCCATTCCACACACCCAGCACTCTCTGTGTAAAAACAAACCCCGTTCCACACACCCACCACTCTCTGTGTAAAAACAAACCCCATTCCACACACCCACCACTCTCTGTGTAAAAACAAACCCCGTTCCACAAACCCACCTCTCTCTGTGTAAAAACAAACCCCATTCCACACACCCACCACTCTCTGTGTAAAAACAAACCCCGTTCCACACACCCACCACTCTCTGTGTAAAAACAAACCCCATTCCATACACCCAGCACTCTCTGTGTAAAAACAAACCCCATTCCACACACCCAGCACTCTCTGTGTAAAAACAAACCCCGTTCCACACACCCAGCACTCTCTGTGTAAAAACAAACCCCGTTCCACACACCCACCACTCTCTGTGTAAAAACAAACCCCGTTCCACACACCCACCACTCTCTGTGTAAAAACAAACCCCGTTCCACACACCCACCACTCTCTGTGTAAAAACAAACCCCGTTCCACACACCCACCACTCTCTGTGTAAAAACAAACCCCGTTCCACACACCCACCACTCTCTGTGTAAAAACAAACCCCGTTCCACACACCCACCACTCTCTGTGCAAAAACAAACCCCGTTCCACACACCCAGCACTCTCTGTGTAAAAACAAACCACATTCCACACACCCACCACTCTCTGAGTAAAAACAAACCCCGTTCCACACACCCACCACTGTCTGTGTAAAAACAAACCCCGTTCCACACACCCACCACTCTCTGTGTAAAAATAAACCCGTTCCACACACCCACCACTCTCTGTGTAAAAACAAACCCCGTTCCACACACCCACCACTCTCTGTGTAAAAACAAACCCCGTTCCACACACCCACCACTCTCTGTGTAAAAACAAACCCCGTTCCACACACCCACCACTCTCTGTGTAAAAACAAACCCCGTTCCACACACCCAGCACTCTCTGTGTAAAAACAAACCCATTCCACACACCCACCACTCTCTGTGTAAAAACAAACCCTGTTCCACACACCCACCACTCTCTGTGTAAAAACAAACCCCATTCCACACACCCAGCACTCTCTGTGTAAAAACAAACCCCGTTCCACACACCCAGCACTCTCTGTGTAAAAACAAACCCAATTCCACACACCCAGCACTCTCTGTGTAAAAACAAACACCGTTCCACACACCCACCACTCTCTGTGTAAAACCAAACCCCGTTCCACACACCCACCAATCTCTGTGTAAAACCAAACCCCGTTCCACACACCCAGCACTCTCTGTGTAAAACCAAACCCCGTTCCACACACCCAGCACTCTCTGTGTAAAAACAAACCCCGTTCCACACACCCACCTCTCTCTGTGTAAAAACAAACCCCGTTCCACACACCCACCACTCTCTGTGTAAAAACAAACCCCGTTCCACACACCCACCACTCTCTGTGTAAAAACAAACCCCGTTCCACACACTCACCACTCTCTGTGTAAAAACAAACCCCGTTCCACACACCCAGCACTCTCTGTGTAAAAACAAACCCCATTCCACACACCCAGCACTCTCTGTGTAAAAACAAACCCCATTCCACACACCCAGCACTCTCTGTGTAAAAACAAACCCCATTCCACACACCCACCACTCTCTGTGTAAAAACAAACCCCGTTCCACACACCCACCACTCTCTGTGTAAAACCAAACCACGTTCCACACACCCACCACTCTCTGTGTAAAAACAAACCCCGTTTCACACACTCACCACTCTCTGTGTAAAAACAAACCCCGTTCCATACACCCACAACCCTGTTCCACACACCCACCACTCTCTGTGTAAAAACAAACCTCATTCCACACACCCAGCACTCTCTGTGTAAAACCAAACCCCATTCCACACACCCAGCACTCTCTGTGTAAAAACAAACACCGTTCAACACACCCAGCACTCTCTGTGTAAAAAGAAACCCCGTTCCACACAACCAGCGCTCTCTGTGTAAAAACAAACCCCATTCCACACACCCAGCACTCTCTGTGTAAAAACAAACCCCGTTCCACACACCCAGCACTCTCTATGTAAAAACAAACCCCGTTCCACACACCCACCACTCTCTGTGTAAAACCAAACACCGTTCCACACACCCACCACTCTCTGTGTAAAGACAAACCCCGTTCCACACACCCAGCACTCTCTGTGTAAAACCAAACCCCGTTCCACACACCCACCACTCTCTGTGTAAAAACAAACCCCGTTCCACACACCCACCACTCTCTGTGTAAAAACAAACCCCGTTCCACACACCCAGCACTCTCTGTGTAAAAACAAACCCCGTTCCACACACCCACCACTCTCTGTGTAAAAACAAACCCCGTTCCACGCACCCTCCACACTCTGTGTAAAAACAAACCCCGTTCCACACACCCAGCACTCTCTGTGTAAAAACAAACCCCGTTCCACACACCCAGCACTCTCTGTGTAAAAACAAACCCCATTCCACACACCCACCACTCTCTGTGTAAAAACAAACCCCGTTCCACACACCCAGCACTCTCTGTGTAAAAACAAACCCCATTCCACACACCCACCACTCTCTGTGTAAAAACAAACCCATTCCACACACCCACCACTCTCTGTGTAAAAACAAACCCCGTTCCACACACCTAGCACTCTCGGTGTAAAAACAAACCCCATTCCACACACCCACCACTCTCTGTGTAAAAACAAACCCATTCCACACACCCACCACTCTCTGTGTAAAAACAAACCCCGTTCCACACACCCAGCACTCTCTGTGTAAAAACAAACCCAGTTCCACACACCCACCATTCTCTGTGTAAAACCAAACCCCGTTCCACACACCCACAACCCTGTTCCACACACCCACCACTCTCTGTGTAAAAACAAACCTCATTCCACACACCCACCACTCTCTGTGTAAAAACAAACCCCGTTCCACACACCCACCGCTCTCTGTGTAAAAACAAACCCCGTTCCACACACCCAGCACTCTCTGTGTAAAAACAAACCTCATTCCACACACCCACCACTCTCTGTGTAAAAACAAACCCATTCCACACACGCACCACTCTCTGTGTAAAAACAAACCTCATTCCACACACCCACCACTCTCTGTGTAAAAACAAACCCCGTTCCACACACCCAGCACTCTCTGTGTAAAAACAAACCCCGTTCCACACACCCACCACTCTCTGTGTAAAAACAAACCTCGTTCCACACACCCAGCACTCTCTGTGTAAAAACAAACCCCGTTCTACACACCCACCACTCTCTGTGTAAAAACAAACCCCGTTCCACACACCCACCACTCTCTGTGTAAAAACAAACCCCGTTCCACACACCCACCACTCTCTGTGTAAAAACAAACCCATTCCACACACCCAGCACTCTCTGTGTAAAAACAAACCCCATTCTACACACCCAGCACTCTCTGTGTAAAAACATACCCCGTTCCACACACCCACCACTCTCTGTGTAAAAACAAACCCCGTTCCACACACCCACCTCTCTCTGTGTAAAACCAAACCCCGTTCCACACACCCACCACTCTCTGTGTAAAAACAAGCCCCGTTCCACACACCCACCACTCTCTGTGTAAAAACAAACCCCGTTCCACACACCCACCACTCTCTGTGTAAAAACAAACCCCGTTCCACACACCCAGCACTCTCTGTGTAAAAACAAACCCCGTTCCACACACCCAGCACTCTCTCTGTAAAAGCAAACCCCATTCCACACACCCACCACTCTCTGTGTAAAAACAAACCCATTCCACATACCCACCACTCTCTGTGTAAAAACAAACCCCGTTCCACACACCCAGCACTCTCTGTGTAAAAACAAACCCCGTTCCACACACCCAGCACTCTCTCTGTAAAAACAAACCCCATTCCACACACCCACCACTCTCTGTGTAAAAACAAACCTCATTCCACTCACCCACCACTCTCTGTGTAAAAACAAACCCCGTTCCACACACCCACCAATCTCTGTGTAAAAACAAACCCATTCCACACACCCACCACTCTCTGTGAAAAAACAAACCCCGTTCCACACACCCAGCACTCTCTGTGTAAAAACAAACCCCGTTCCACACACCCACCATTCTCTGTGTAAAACCAAACCCCGTTCCACACACCCACAACCCTGTTCCACACACCCACCACTCTCTGTGTAAAAACAAACCTCATTCCACACACCCACCACTCTCTGTGTAAAAACAAACCCCGTTCCACACACCCACCGCTCTCTGTGTAAAAACAAACCCCGTTCCACACACCCAGCACTCTCTGTGTAAAAACAAACCCATTCCACACACGCACCACTCTCTGTGTAAAAACAAACCTCATTCCACACACCCACCACTCTCTGTGTAAAAACAAACCTCGTTCCACACACCCAGCACTCTCTGTGTAAAAACAAACCCCGTTCCACACACCCACCACTCTCTGTGTAAAAACAAACCCCGTTCCACACACCCACCACTCTCTGTGTAAAAACAAACCCCGTTCCACACACCCACCACTCTCTGTGTAAAAACAAACCCATTCCACACACCCACCACTCTCTGTGTAAAAACAAACCCCATTCTACACACCCAGCACTCTCTGTGTAAAAACATACCCCGTTCCACACACCCACCACTCTCTGTGTAAAAACAAACCCCGTTCCACACACCCACCTCTGTCTGTGTAAAACCAAACCCCGTTCCACACACCCACCACTCTCTGTGTAAAAACAAGCCCCGTTCCACACACCCAGCACTCTCTGTGTAAAAACAAACCCCGTTCCACACACCCACCACTCTCTGTGTAAAAACAAACCCCGTTCCACACACCCAGCACTCTCTGTGTAAAAACAAACCCCGTTCCACACACCCAGCACTCTCTCTGTAAAAACAAACCCCGTTCCACACACCCACCACTCTCTGTGTAAAAACAAACCCATTCCACATACCCACCACTCTCTGTGTAAAAACAAACCCCGTTCCACACACCCAGCACTCTCTGTGTAAAAACAAACCCCGTTCCACACACCCAGCACTCTCTCTGTAAAAACAAACCCCATTCCACACACCCACCACTCTCTGTGTAAAAACAAACCTCATTCCACACACCCACCACTCTCTGTGTAAAAACAAACCCCGTTCCACACACCCACCACTCTCTGTGTAAAAACAAACCCATTCCACACACCCACCACTCTCTGTGTAAAAACAAACCCCGTTCCACACACCTAGCACTCTCTGTGTAAAAACAAACCCCATTCCACACACCCACCACTCTCTGTGTAAAAACAAACCCATTCCACACACCCACCACTCTCTGTGTAAAAACAAACCCCGTTCCACACACCCAGCACTCTCTGTGTAAAAACAAACCCAGTTCCACACACCCACCATTCTCTGTGTAAAACCAAACCCCGTTCCACACACCCACAACCCTGTTCCACACACCCACCACTCTCTGTGTAAAAACAAACCTCATTCCACACACCCACCACTCTCTGTGTAAAAACAAACCCCGTTCCACACACCCACCGCTCTCTGTGTAAAAACAAACCCCGTTCCACACACCCAGCACTCTCTGTGTAAAAACAAACCTCATTCCACACACCCACCACTCTCTGTGTAAAAACAAACCCATTCCACACACGCACCACTCTCTGTGTAAAAACAAACCTCATTCCACACACCCACCACTCTCTGTGTAAAAACAAACCCCGTTGCACACACCCAGCACTCTCTGTGTAAAAACAAACCCCGTTCCACACACCCACCACTCTCTGTGTAAAAACAAACCTCGTTCCACACACCCAGCACTCTCTGTGTAAAAACAAACCCCGTTCCACACCCCCACCACTCTCTGTGTAAAAACAAACCCCGTTCCACACACCCACCACTCTCTGTGTAAAAACAAACCCCGTTCCACACACCCACCACTCTCTGTGTAAAAACAAACCCATTCCACACACCCAGCACTCTCTGTGTAAAAACAAACCCCATTCTACACACCCAGCACTCTCTGTGTAAAAACATACCCCGTTCCACACACCCACCACTCTCTGTGTAAAAACAAACCCCGTTCCACACACCCACCTCTCTCTGTGTAAAACCAAACCCCGTTCCACACACCCACCACTCTCTGTGTAAAAACAAGCCCCGTTCCACACACCCAGCACTCTCTGTGTAAAAACAAACCCCGTTCCACACACCCACCACTCTCTGTGTAAAAACAAACCCCGTTCCACACACCCAGCACTCTCTGTGTAAAAACAAACCCCGTTCCACAGACCCAGCACTCTCTCTGTAAAAACAAACCCCATTCCACACACCCACCACTCTCTGTGTAAAAACAAACCCATTCCACATACCCACCACTCTCTGTGTAAAAACAAACCCCGTTCCACACACCCAGCACTCTCTGTGTAAAAACAAACCCCGTTCCACACACTCAGCACTCTCTCTGTAAAAACAAACCCCATTCCACACACCCACCACTCTCTGTGTAAAAACAAACCTCATTCCACTCACCCACCACTCTCTGTGTAAAAACAAACCCCGTTCCACACACCCACCAATCTCTGTGTAAAAACAAACCCATTCCACACACCCACCACTCTCTGTGAAAAAACAAACCCCGTTCCACACACCCAGCACTCTCTGTGTAAAAACAAACCCCGTTCCACACACCCACCGCTCTCTGTGTAAAAACAAACCCCGTTCCACACACCCAGCACTCTCTGTGTAAAAACAAACCTCATTCCACACACCCACCACTCTCTGTGTAAAAACAAACCCATTCCACACACGCACCACTCTCTGTGTAAAAACAAACCTCATTCCACACACCCACCACTCTCTGTGTAAAAACAAACCCCGTTCCACACACCCAGCACTCTCTGTGTAAAAACAAACCCCGTTCCACACACCCACCACTCTCTGTGTAAAAACAAACCTCGTTCCACACACCCAGCACTCTCTGTGTAAAAACAAACCCCGTTCCACACACCCACCACTCTCTGTGTAAAAACAAACCCCGTTCCACACACCCACCACTCTCTGTGTAAAAACAAACCCCGTTCCACACACCCACCACTCTCTGTGTAAAAACAAACCCATTCCACACACCCACCACTCTCTGTGTAAAAACAAACCCCATTCTACACACCCAGCACTCTCTGTGTAAAAACATACCCCGTTCCACACACCCACCACTCTCTGTGTAAAAATAAACCCCGTTCCACACACCCACCTCTGTCTGTGTAAAACCAAACCCCGTTCCACACACCCACCACTCTCTGTGTAAAAACAAGCCCCGTTCCACACACCCAGCACTCTCTGTGTAAAAACAAACCCCGTTCCACACACCCACCACTCTCTGTGTAAAAACAAACCCCGTTCCACACACCCAGCACTCTCTGTGTAAAAACAAACCCCGTTCCACACACCCAGCACTCTCTGTGTAAAAACAAACCCCATTCCACACACCCACCACTCTCTGTGTAAAAACAAACCCATTCCACATACCCACCACTCTCTGTGTAAAAACAAACCCCGTTCCACACACCCAGCACTCTCTGTGTAAAAACAAACCCCGTTCCACACACCCAGCACTCTCTCTGTAAAAACAAACCCCATTCCACACACCCACCACTCTCTGTGTAAAAACAAACCTCATTCCACACACCCACCACTCTCTGTGTAAAAACAAACCCCGTTCCACACACCCACCAATCTCTGTGTAAAAACAAACCCCGTTCCACACACCCAGCACTCTCTGTGTAAAAACAAACCTCATTCCACACACCCACCACTCTCTGTGTAAAAACAAACCCATTCCACACACCCACCACTCTCTGTGTAAAAACAAACCTCATTCCACACACCCACCACTCTCTGTGTAAAAACAAACCCCGTTCCACACACCCACCGCTCTCTGTGTAAAAACAAACCCCGTTCCACACACCCAGCACTCTCTGTGTAAAAACAAACCTCATTCCACACACCCACCACTCTCTGTGTAAAAACAAACCCATTCCACACACGCACCACTCTCTGTGTAAAAACAAACCTCATTCCACACACCCACCACTCTCTGTGTAAAAACAAACCCATTCCACACACCCACCACTCTCTGTGTAAAAACAAACCTCATTCCACACACCCACCACTCTCTGTGTAAAAACAAACCTCATTCCACACACCCACCTCTCTCTGTGTAAAAACAAACCTCATTCCACACACCCACCACTCTCTGTGTAAAACCAAACCCCGTTCCACACACCCACAACCCTGTTCCACACACCCACCACTCTCTGTGTAAAAACAAACCTCATTCCACACACCCACCACTCTCTGTGTAAAAACAAACCCCGTTCCACACACCCAGCACTCTCTGTGTAAAAACAAACCCCGTTCCACACACCCAGCACTCTCTGTGTAAAAACAAACCTCATTCCACACACCCACCACTCTCTGTGTAAAAACAAACCCATTCCACACACCCACCACTCTCTGTGTAAAAACAATCCTCATTCCACACACCCACCACTCTCTGTGTAAAACCAAACCCCGTTCCACACACCCACCACTCTCTGTGTAAAAACAAACCCCGTTCCACACACCCACCACTCTCTGTGTAAAAACAAACCCCATTCTACACACCCAGCACTCTCTGTGTAAAAACATACCCCGTTCCACACACCCACCACTCTCTGTGTAAAAACAAACCCCGTTCCACACACCCAGCACTCTCTCTGTAAAAACAAACCCCATTCCACACACCCACCACTCTCTGTGTAAAAACAAACCCATTCCACACACCCACCACTCTCTGTGTAAAAACAAACCCCATTCCACACACCCACCACTCTCTGTGTAAAAACAAGCCCCGTTCCACACACCCAGCACTCTCTGTGTAAAAACAAACCCCGTTCCACACACCCACCTCTCTCTGTGCAAAAACAAACCCCGTTCCACACACCCACCACTCTCTGTGTAAAACCAAACCCCGTTCCATACACCCAGCACTCTCTGTGTAAAACCAAACCCCGTTCCACACACCCACCACTCTCTGTGTAAAAACAAACCCCGTTCCACACACCCACCACTCTCTGAGTAAAAACAAACCCCATTCTACACACCCAGCACTCTCTGTGTAAAAACATACCCCGTTCCACACACCCACCACTCTCTGTGTAAAAACAAACCCCGTTCCACACACCCAGCACTCTCTCTGTAAAAACAAACCCCATTCCACACACCCACCACTCTCTGTGTAAAAACAAACCCCGTTCCACACACCGACAACCCTGTTCCACACACCCACCACTCTCTGTGTAAAAACAAACCTCATTCCACACACCCACCGCTCTCTGTGTAAAAACAAACCCCGTTCCACACACCCACCAATCTCTGTGTAAAAACAAACCCCGTTCCACACACCCAGCACTCTCTGTGTAAAAACAAACCTCATTCCACACACCCACCACTATCTGTGTAAAAACAAACCCATTCCACACACCCACCACTCTCTGTGTAAAAACAAACCCCGTTCCACACACGCACCACTCTCTGTGTAAAAACAAACCTCATTCCACACACCCACCTCTCTCTGTGTAAAAACAAACCTCATTCCACACACCCACCACTCTCTGTGTAAAAACAAACCACGTTACATACACCGACCACTCTCTGTGTAAAACCAAACCCCGTTCCACACACCCACCTCTCTCTGTGTAAATAAAAACCTTTTTTTTTGAAATCTTCACTCTGTGTTCCCCATACTACCCACTCTGATATCACCCTTAGACCTTCCCCCAGTCACTTTAAAATTAAGCCCCATTGTAGGAGCAATTTCAACTCTATGAAACAGTCTGTGACCATCCACTTGATCTTGTCCTCTTTATTTTCTTGTGCTTCTCTAACAACTCACCTCACATGTAATTTGCTATCTTGTTCACCCTCCCCTCATAAGAGTTCTGTGTGCTCATTCCAGGGAGTGGAATCAATCGCTGGACACGGAGCACGCAAAAGCTGATGCTGCTGTTCAGCAGGTATTATTGGATGTTGATGGTGGTCGGTGGGGGGAGATGGGTGAGCTGATCCAGTGACTGCTGTGTGTGTCTGGGGTTGAACTCTTGGTTTTGGCTGGGGTGCACTGAATCAGGTTTATTAGCACTGACATGAGATTATGAGGTTTGTTATTTAGTGGCAGTCCGACAGTGCAATACTTTTAGTTATGACAGGAAACCTGTAAAATATAATAAGTAGTGTAACAAGTGAGTAAAACGTGAGGTAGTGTTTACGGGGTCATTGACCATGCAGAAATATGATGCCGGAGATGAAGAGGTTTGGATTCCACACATAACATTCCCTCTAGGTTTTTCCACAGCTGCGTGGATCAGCCACTGCTCTAAAAGGGAAGGTTTTACAAGGCCTGAAAACTGTGCGGCTCTTCAATTTTTTTTGTATTAGGCACACTATGAACACTTAGAATAAAAAGTGAACAATCAAATCCTTGAAGGGTAAAATGAAATAAGGCACAACAAAGGAAATCGTTCATATTTCATAATTTTTTGAACTTTCACAACATTGGCATTGGCATTCAGCCAGTGTGGGGTTAATTAATAATGAGTTACCAAATTCCATTCTGTGTCTATTGTTACAATTTGTAAATGTATTATAACCTCAAAACACTGACAATGTAAATAGATTGAAGTTCTAAAATGTTTCAAAGTAAAGGTTGTGGTATGTTTCTTATTTAGAAATTAATGGATTATATTCATTAACACATAAATAATTAGAGGGTAATTTTCAAGATTCAAAATGCATTATTATCAAAGAATGTATAAATTATAGAAACCTTAGATTTGTTTGCTTACAGGCAGTTGCAAAGCAAGGAACCCGAAAGAACCCAATTAAAACCAATGTAAGAGCAATGCCCCTGCCCCGTACCCACAGAGAAAGAGAAAAAAAACAAAAAAACTAAACAACACAACACAAACAATTTCACTAGAATAGATTTCGAGATTATATTAACACTATAGAAAAAGAAAATTGCAGATGCATGGCAACAAAGGCTATGTGCACGGAAGCATTTCAGTCACTGATGTGGCTGAGCACCCATGCAGCTTGGAGGGAGCAGTGGCCCCACACCACAGGTTCAGGATCAAATTTACCCCCCCCACCAAACTTCTGGCTCTTCAACAGAAGGGACTAGGTTCCCACAACTTACGGACTCACTTTCAAAGACTTTACAACTCTTGTTGTCAATATTATTTATTTACTTATTTGTTTATTTGTTATTATTTGTTTTTCCGTTTATGGGTGCACAGTTTGCACTGGGGCAGAAGAGAGAGAAACAGCAGAACAGAGAGAGTGAGTCAGAGAGAAAGAGGGCAGAATAGGTGAATTGAGAGGGTAGGAGAGAGAGAAAGGACTGACAGGAGAGCCGATTAGAGTGTAAAACAGATCAGAAAAGAGTGACAGAAAAACAGCAAGGTAGATAAATAGAGAGGATGTTGAATAGATGAAGCTGAGGTCCTGATTGGAGGGCTTTGAGAGGACTTACTGATAGGAGAGATCCCTCTGTCTGTTCCCTCCCCCTCCAGCTCCAGGCGGAGATCGAGTCCCTGCGCGGTCAACAGGACGAGACCAGCGCTGAGAACCAGCAGCTCAAAGTGACCAATCAGGAGATGGAGACGCAGCTGGAGGGGATGCAACGGGAGCTGCAGAAGGCCCAGGATCAGCTGGTCACTCTCCAGGAAGAAGCAACTCACCGGGAGGAGAAGGAAGGGTGAGAATGCCTCAGAAGAGTTGAGTCACATCATACATTTTCATGCCAGTTTTTCCCAATCCTGCTATTCCCACTCTTCTCCCTTTAGTGACCGACAGACATGTCATTCGTTGCTTTCTGATCCACTCTTTTGAACAACTGAGTAATCCCATTTTAATTTCACTTCGCACCCCATTCCAATTTCAACATGTTAGTCCATGGCTCCTCTTCTGCCATAACGAGGCCATTACCATGTTGAGGAGCAACACTTCATATTCCATCTGGGTAGCATCCAACCACGTGGTGTGAACATCAATTTCTACAAGTGCTGGTAATTTCTTCCAACCTCTTCCTTCTCTCTTTTTCCCATTCTTCAATATGGTTCCCCTCTCACTCCATCTCTTCTCCTCACTGCCCATCGCCTCCATGAGTGCCTCTCCTCCGTCCCTTTCTCCCATGGTCCATTCTCCTCTCCCATCAGATCGCTTTATCTTCAAACTTTCACCTTTTGACCTGTCAGCTCCCAGATTCTCACTTCATCACATTGTTCCCCTCATCGGCTCTCTCCTATCACCTGCTAGCTTCCTCTCTCCACCCATATTTTTATTCTAGTTTCTTCCCCCTTCCTTTCCAGGCCTTAAAAGGGTCTGGGTTTGAAATGTCAACTGTCTATTCCCATGTCTGTCCTGCTGACTTCCTCCAGCATTTTGCATGCTTCTCAGAATAACCTTCACTCCTGTTCTGTCGGATTTCTGTTTTGTTTTCGGTTTTTGGCCTCATGATCCTTCCAGGTGAATCACATTGTCTACATACTCTCCTGTGGGGGCGGAGCTCCCTCTGATCATGTGATAACCCTCCCAGCCAATAGATGGCCACCATCATCACTGGTCATCGTACACTCACGGCCATTGAGTTATCCTGTCTTCCCTCTGTCACCTCTGCCCCGCAGGCTCCAGAGAACTCGTTCCATTCGACGCCGAGCCGTTCCCAACAAACCGGACACTCCGGGAGAGGAGTCTGGACTGAGGGTCGAGGGTCAGGACGTGACCCCAGGAGCAGGTGGAGGTGTGGCCCATGAGGAGACGGAGGCTGCCTCAGCAAGAGATGAGGCAGCAGAGAAAATTGAAGAGGTAGCTGATCCCCTGAGTCAGACCCTGGTCAGACCCTGTCGGGACTTGCTTCCATGGTGTTGTTCCCAGTGAGACACTGTGATCAGATCACAAATCAGAGAGATGGCATCTCAGTCATACTCCAGCGGTCCCCATTGGGAACACAGCCACCAGACTTGAAGATAGTTGGAGTTGGGGAACTCAAAGTCAAACTTACACATCAGCCATTTGCCCCTTAGGTTGAGTGACAGCAGAACCAGAGTTCGTAGGTTAGGGGTGAAAAGTGAATTGTTTCAGAGGAAGATGAGGGGGAAACTCCTCACTCAGAGGGAGGTGAGTGTGTGGAACGAGCTGCCAGAGGAAGTGTAGGATGCTGGTTTGTTTACAACACTTATCTGAAGTTTGGATAGGTACGTGGATGGGAGGGGTACGAGAGATACCATCCTGGGGCGTGTAGATGGGACGCGGTAGAAGATCAGGTCGGCATGAACTAGATGGTCTGAAGGGCCTGTTTATGTGATGTAGTGGTCTTTGACTCTATGAATCTGAAGTTGAGTGGATTACCATCTGCACTAGTCCCTGTGTGCTCAGATACAATAAAAAACTTACCTTCTGCAGCATCACAGACACAGAGCGTCAGAGACACGACATTCACAAGATTAACATCAATTAGACATAAATTATACAAAATTGTACAAGAAAGAGCACAATTAGAACAACAGCCTCTTACATTCGTGTACTTTAGACCGTGATGGGACCAGTCAGGACACTTTCAACAGGACCTGTAGAAGTTTGTTAGAGTGTTCAGTGACCAGACAAACCTCCTTAAACTTCATAACCTTCAGAGTGATCAAGAACAGAAAGAGAGGGAAAAATGGATAGACAAGAAAAGAGAGAGAGAGAGAGAGAGTGTGGGGGGAAGGAAGTCACAGGACGAGAGGGATAAAGTGGAGAGCAGGGAGAGGAGGAGAGAGAGATATATTTGGAAGGCAAGTGGTAGGTGGTGGTGGTAGTTTCAGGTAATGTTCTTGTAGAGATTTATCTTTTCATGTGTGTTTCCTGAACCTGCAGCTCCAGACGGAGATGATTGTCATTCTGTGTTCCCTGGACCTGCAGTTTCAGGTGGAGATGATTGTCATTCTGTATTCTCTCCCACTCCAGCTCCAGGCGGAGATCGAATCCCTGCGTGGTCAACAGGAGGAGACCAGCGCTGAGAACCAGCAGCTTAAAGTGACCAATCAGGAGATGGAGATGCGGCTGGAGGGGATCCAACGGGAGCTGCAGGAGGCTCAGGATCGGCTGGTCACCCTCCAGGAGGAAGCAGCTCACCGGGAGGAGAAGGAAGGGTAAGGGACTCCTTGGAAGAGTTGTCACATGGCATACTTTCTTGCCAGTTTTTCCCAATCCTGCTGTGCCCAAATTTTCCTCCAGGGATTGATGGACAAACTATTCTCTGCTTTCTGATCAACTCTCTTGACCGACAGAGTAACACATTTTTAATTTCACTCCCTGTTCCAATTCCGACTTCATGATCCATTCCCTCCCTTCTCTTGCCAAAATGAGGCCATTATCATGTTGAGAAACAACACCTCATATTCCATCTGGGATGCATCCAATCAGGTGGTGTGAACATCGATTTCTCTAAGATCCAGTTACTTCTCCCCACTCCTTCCATCTCCCTTCATCCATTCCCTATTCTGATCCCCTGCCACCCTGTCTCTTCTCCTCACTGCCCATCGCCTCCATTGGTACCTCTCCTCATCCCTTTCTCCCATGGTTCATTCTCTTCTCCCGTCAATCACTTCTTCTTCAACCTTCTACCTTTTGACCTATCTCCTCCCAGCTTCTTACTTCATCACATCTTTCCCCTCATCTGCTCTCTGCTATCACCTGTTAGCATATACTCCTTCCCATCCCCCACCTTTTTATTCTGGTGTCTCCCCCTACCTTTCCAGGCCTTGAAAGGGTCTGGATTTGAAATGTCGACTGTCTATTCCCCTGTCTGTCCTGCTGAGTTCCTCCAGCATTTTGTGCATTTCCCAGAATAACCTTTACTCCTGTTGTGTTGAATTTCTGTTTCCTCTCGGTTTTTGGCTCGTGATCTTTCCAGGTGAATCACAATGTCTCCATACTCTCCTGTGGGGGCGGAGCTCCCTCTGATCATGTGATCACCCTCCCAGCCAATAGATGGCTACCATCATCACTGGTCATCGTACACTCACGGCCATTGAGTTATCCTGTCCTCCCTCTGTCACCTCTGCTCCGCAGGCTCCAGAGAACTCGTTCCATTCGACGCCGAGCCGTTCCTGACAAACCGGACACGCCGGGAGAGGAGTCTGGACTGAGAGTCGAGGGTCAGGACGTGTCCCCAGGAGCAGGTGGAGATGTGGCCCATGAGGAGATGGAGGCTGCCTCAGAGAAAATTGAAGAGGTAGCTGATCCCCTGAGTCAGACCCCTGGTCAGACCCTGTCGGGACTTGCTTCCATGGTGCTGTTCCCAGTGAGACACTGTGATCAGATCACAAATCAGAAAGAGGGCATCTCAGCTGTAATGCAACGGTCCCCATTGAGAACACAGCCACCAGACTTGAAGATAGTTGGAGTTGGGCAACTCAAAGTCAAACTTACACATCAGCCATTTGCCACATAGGTTGAGTGACAGCAGAACCAGAGTTTATAGGTTAGGGGTGAAAAGTGAATTGTTTCAGAGGAAGATGAGGGGGAAACTCCTCACTCAGAGGGAGGTGAGTGTGTGGAACAAGCTGCCAGAGGAAGTGTAGGATGCTGGTTTGATTACAACACTTACCTGAAATTTGGATAGGTACATGGATGGGAGGGGTACGAGAGATACCATCCTGGGGCGTGTAGATGGGACGCAGTAGAAGATCTGGTCAGCATGAACTAGATGATCTGAGGTGCCTGTTTATATGATGTAGTGGTCTTTGGCACTATGATTTTAAATTCAAATTTTTTACCATCTGAACAACTCCCTGTGTGCTCAGATACAATGAAAAACTTACCTTCTGCAGCATCACAGACACAGAGTGTCAGAGACACCACATTCACAAGATTAACATCAATTAGACATAAATTATACAAAATTGTACACAAAATTCCTTAAGGCTGTTACAGCCGGGAGTGGTAATGGGGACAAGCTCCCACTAGCTACTAGATGCTCCTAAATGGGAGCGCCTCAATTAGCCTCTGACAACCGAGTCCAACTCCTGCCCTACATGTGTGGTTTAGCTGCTAAGCCCGGCAGAGCTGTTTCTACTGACAGAAGGGGCAAAGGCAGATTACTGGTGCCTTAAAACCAGTCGATTTGGGCAGATGGGGCTTGTCAGCCGTGGTTGGCAGCTCAAATGGTAAAGGAAAACACTGAGCTCAAACCTCTGTTGCCTGGTGGCCATACCCACTCATGGGGAAGGCTTCGGGATTAAACCCTGAGGGAAAAATCTGAGGGTAGAGTCCCTAAGGCAGTCCTACATTGAGTTCAATGCTGTCTGCAATTCCTGTGATGCTTTGGTACCAAACTGTAATGGTCTCTGCTGTTCCTTTGTGTTCATCAGATGTGTGGAGAGGAGAAGCTTGCTACATGTACAACAGCTTGCTCTCCAAATAGTACTGCCCAGGCTTGTGTGTTAGGATGCAATATCCATGGTCAACTCTGACTCACTCACTCACTCACTCCCTCCCTCCCTCACTCACTCCCTCACTCATACAAGAAAGAGCACAATTAAAACAAAATATCGACAGAGTCTATTGCAGTGGAACTGGTCAATGTAGTCATGGTCTTGTGGTACTGAGATAGTGATTAGTGTTTTGCCAATTGATTCAAGAACCAGATGGTTGCAGGAGTCTAACTGTTCCTGAACCGAGTGATGTAGGACTTCCGGCTTCTGTATCTCCTGCCTGATGGGAGCTGTGAGAAGATGGTGTGGCCCGGACAGGGAGGATCTGTGATGGATGTTGCCTCTCTGAGGCAGCACCTCTTGTAGATACTACCGATGGTGGGGAGGAACAAGCCCATGATTTATGGGCTGAGTTCACTACTCTCTGCAGCCACTTACATTCGCGTACTTTAGAACTGTTGCTCCAGACCGTGATGGGACTGGTCAGGACACTTTCAACAGGACCTGTAGAAGTTTGTTAGAGAGTTCAGTGACCAGACAAATCTCCTTAAAATTCATAACCTTCAGAGTGATCAAGAACAGAAAGAGAGGGAAAAATGGAGATAGAAAAGAAAAGGGGGGGGGAAGGAAGTCACAGGACAGGAGAGGGATAAAATGGAGAGGAGGGAGAGGAGAGAGAGAGAGAGAGATCAATTTGGAAGGAGAGTGGCAGGTGGTGGTGGTAGTTTCAGGTAACATTCTTATTCTGATTTGTCTTTTTAATGTGTGTCCCCTGGATCTGCAGTTACAGGCGGAGATGATTGTCATTCTGTGTTCTCTCCCACTCCAGCTCCAGGCGGAGATCGAGTCCCTGCGCGGTCTGCAGGAGGAGACCAGCGCTGAGAACCAGCAGCTCAAAGTGACCAATCAGGAGATGGAGATGCGGCTGGAGGGGATCCAACGGGAGCTGCAGGAGGCTCAGGATCGGCTGGTCACCCTCCAGGAGGAAGCAGCTCACCAGGAGGAGAAAGAAGGGTGAGGGATTCCTTGGAAGAGTTGAGACACATGATATATTTACATGCTAGTTTTTCCCAATCTTGCTGTCCCAAGCCCTTCCCTCATGGATTGACGGACATGTTATTCTCTTCTTTCTGATCCACTTTCTTGACCAACTGAGTAACCCCTTTTTAATTTCACTCCCCAATCCCATTTGACATGATGGTCCATATCCTCCTCCACTTATCATGTTGGAGGAGCAAATCTTCATATTCCATTTGGGTAGCCACCAAATGAACATTGGTGGTGTGAACATCTATTTCTCTAAGGTCCAGTTACTCCTACCCCCCCCCTCCATCCATTCTCCATTCTGATCCCCTGTCACCCTGTCTCTTCTCCTCACTGCCCATCGCCTCCAATGGGTGTCTCTCCTCCATCCCTTTCTCCCATGGTTCATTCTCCTCTCCTATCAGTTCACTTCTTCTTTAACATTGTTCCTTTTGACCTATCACCTCCCAGCTTCTTACTTCATCACATCTTTCCCCTCATCTGATCTCTCCTATCACCTGCTAGCTTCCTCTCTCCATCCATCTTTTTATTCTGGTGTCTTCCCCTTCCTTTCCAGGCCTTAAAAGGGTCTGGATTTGAAATGTCGACTGTCTATTCTCCTGTCTGTCCTGCTGAGTTCCTCCAGCATTTTGTGTGTTTCCCAGAATAACCTTCACTCCTGTTGTGTTGGATTTCTGTTTCCTCTCGGTTTTTGGCCTCGTGATCCTTCCAGGTGAATCACAATGTCTCCATACTCTCCTGTGGGGGCGGAGCTCCCTCTGATCATGTGATCACCCTCCCAGCCAATAGATGGCTACCATCATCACTGGTCATCGTACACTCACGGCCATTGAATTATCCTGTCCTCCCTCTGTCACCTCTGCTCCGCAGGCTCCAGAGAACTCGTTCCATTCGACGCCGAGCCGTTCCCGACAAACCAGACACACCGGAAGAGGAGTCCGGACTGAGGGTCGAGGGTCAGGACATGACGCCAGGAGCAGGTGGAGATGTGGCCCATGAGGAGACAGGGGCTGCCTCAGCAAGAGATGAGGCCGCTGGGAGAACTGAAGAGGTAGCTGATCCCCGGAGTCAGACTCCTCCTCAGTTGGAGCAGCAGGAAGGTCCTCTGGTGTTGTTCCCAGTGAGATACTGTGATCAGGTCACAGATCAGAGTGATGGGGTTTCAGCCATACTCTAACAGTCCCCTTTGAGAATAAGGCCACCGGACTAGAGCCTGACGAAAGATCGTAGCGGTTCAGAAACTCAAAGTCAAACGTGAACAACAGCCTTTTGCCCCTCAGGTTGGGTGAGAGCAGAACATGTTGGAGGAACTCAGCAGGTTGGGCAGCATCCGTGGATATGATCAATCAATGTTTCGGGCTGAGACCCTTCGTCAGGACTGAAGAGGGAAGGGAAAGAGGCCCTATAGAGAAGGTGGGGGAGGGTGGGAAGGAGAAAGCTGGTAGGCGCCAGGTGAAAAACCAGTAAGGGGAAAGATCAAGGGGTGGGGGAGGGGGGGGGAGCAGGGAGGTGATAGGCGAGAAAGGTGAAGAAGGACTACACCTTCTTTACAGGGCCCCTGCATCCTCCATCTTCAGTCCTGACGAAGGGTCTCGGCCCGAAACGTTGACTGATCGTTTCCACAGATGCTGCCCGACCTGCTGAGTTCCTCCAGCGTGTTGTGCGTGTTGCTTTGACCCCAGCATCTGCAGAGTATTTTGTGTTTTGGGTGAGAGCAGAACTAGAGGTCATTGGTTAAGGGTGCAAGCTGAAATATTCAGGAGGAAGATGAGGGGGAAACTCCTCACTCAGAGGGTGGTGAGAGTGCGGAATGAGCTTCCACAGAGAGCGGTGGTTGTGGGTTTGATTGGAATATTTACCGTAAATTTGGATAAGTACATGGATGAGAGGGGTATGGAGGGATTAACATCCAGGTGCATGTAGGCAGTAGAACAGGTCGGCATGAGCTAGGTAGCTGAAGGGCCTGTTTACATGGTGTCATGCTCTGTGACGCTACAGTCATGCTTATCACTGCCTGCACAAGTCCATGTGAGCTCAGGTGCAATGAAAACCTTACCTTCAGCAGCATCAGGTACACAGACAGAGCTGGCGTGTTGCAGAATTGTGCAGAGGGAGTGAGCCCTTCGGAGAGGAGAAGCCGAGGATGAGGATTTCTGATGCCCTGGTGCGACTTTGAAACACAGCATCAGAAACACATCATTCACAGGAGAAGTATCAAATTGACATAAATTAAACAAGGAAGAACAACATATCCACAGAGTCCATTGTAGTGAAAATCATCAATGTTGTCATAGTGTTGCAAGATCAGAAAGAGAGAGAGAAAGAAATGGAGGTTTAAAATAGAGAGAGAGAGGAAGTTTCAGGATATGAGAACAATAAAGTGGAGAGGAGAGGGAGGAGGGGAGACAGAGATCAAGAAGGATTATAGAAAATGCCGGAGTCTGATGGGGAAGGCGAGATGCATGTGATGGTGGTTTCAATAACTTTCTGTTCTGACTTACCTTTCACCACCCCCAGCTCCAGGCGGAGATCGAGTCCCTGCGCGGTCTGCAGGAGGAGACCAGCGCTGAGAACCAGCAGCTCAAAGTGACCAATCAGGAGATGGAGATGCGGCTGGAGGTGATCCAACGGGAGCTGCAGGAGGCTCAGGATCGGCTGGTCACCCTCCAGGAGGAGAGAGAAGGGTAGGAGACGGTGGGATTGTGAGGCTCCCCACATACACATCCTGCACACTGCATACCTGCGTAGTTCCTGCACTCCATTCATTCACCAAGACCTCCAGGTATCCACCTGGTACGTGCATTGAACACCACACGCACCTTGCATACATCCCCGGCCATGCGTTCATTCACTCTCTGCTGTACCCGGGGACCAGCGAACGTACCAGCCACTGTGTCCTCAGTACGTGGGACCAGGCGGACTCCACACAGCCTGCACCAGCCACAGAACGCAGACTCACTGTCATCTGGTGTGTGTGTGTGTGTGTGTGTGTGTGAGAGAGACCTGGGTTCCTGTGGCCCTGGTAAAGGGAACGAGAGCAACACATTCAAAATGCTGTGGACTGTCAGGTCAGCAGAAAAGGTACTTGTCTGCGGTCTACCGTCACTATAGGACGTGTACGTGTGCAGAACAAAGAAGCAGGCAGGGAAAATCCTGGCGGGCACCACCCACCCAGCAAGCTGCCTTTTCCAAAAGCTCCCTCTAGAAAGCACTACAGGGCTATTAAAACGAAAACTTCACGCCACCTTAAAAATTTCTTCCCCCAGGCAGTTAATCTGATCGGTCATTCTGGTTATAAACACAGGAGGTTTTTGCAGCCGCTGGATATCCAGAGTAAAAGACACAAAACGCTGGAGGAACCCTACAGGGCCGGCAGCATCCAAGGAGAGGAATAAGCAGTCGACATTACGGGCTGCGACCCTTCATCTGGAACATTCTATTTAGTCCCCAGATATCAATAAGATTGAAAGAATACAGAGAAATTTACAAGGTTGTTGCTGGGACTTGAGGACTTGAGTTATAGGGAGAGGTTGAATAGGTTAGGAATTTATTCTCTGGAGTGTGGAGAGTGAGGGGAGATTTGACAGAAGTGTACAAAATTATGAGGGGTATTGTTGGGTAAATGCAAGCAGGCTTTTTCCACTGTGGTTAGGTGAGGCTAGAACTGGAGGTCATGGGTTAAGGGTGAAAGGTGAAATGTTTAAGGGGAACATGAGGGGGAACTTCTTCACTTTGAGCAGAGATACCCAACCTGGGGTCCATAGACTTCTGGGTTAATGGTAGGGGTCCAAGACGTAAAAAAGTTCAGGAACCCCTGACTTAGAGGGTGGTAAGCGTGCGGAGTAAGCTGCCAGCAGAAGTGGAGGTTGTGGGCTCGATTTCCATGTTTACAAGGAGTTTGGATAGGTGCCTACATGGATGGGAGGGGTAGGCAGGGCCATCGTTTAGGCGCAGGTCGATGGGAGCCACAGTCCAGCATGCACTAGATGGGCCAAAGGGCCTGATTCTGAGCTGTAGTGTTCTACGGGTCACGTGAGGCTGACGAATCCAGAGTGAAAGGTCACATAGAATGCTTCAGAAAGATCTGGGGTTTTCTGGAAACCAACAACCCCGAGGTCACTGTTACTCCAGGAAGCATGTTCTGTGCTTGCTTTGTTGCTGAACACAGAGTGATCCTGTCCTCTCTCTGTCTCCTCTGCACGGCAGGCTGAAGAGAACTCGCTCCATCCGACGCCGAGCCGCTCCTGACACCTCGGACAAACCAGACACCCAGGGGGAAGAGCCTGGGCCAAGGGTCGAAGGCCAGGGCCTGACCCTGGAAGAAGGTGGAGATGGGATTCATGAGGAAAAGGCAGCAGCCTCAGGAAGAGACGAGGCAGCAGAGAGGATTAAAGAGGTAGCTGGTCCCGGAAGCTAGACTACTCCTTGGTTAAATCAGCAGGAAGGTCTAATCCTGTAGGGACTGGGTTGCACAATATTGTCCCACTGAGAGATTGTGATCTGAACACAGACCAGAAACCGGGATCCCAGACAACCTGGAGCCACTCAGGACCCGAGTCTGCAACCTGATTCTTGTCCTGGGCTGGTTTCGGTTGTACTCTCACTGAGGCATGAAGTCACAAAATAGCATAGGAGGGCAGGTTGAATGAACGGCCAGAGACCAGGTCATCAAAAGTCTCAGGAGATTCCCAGATCAGTGGCTGGGGATTTACTGGGGGACATGACAGTATGCGGGGAATTCATTCTGGAAATTTATTGTGGCTATGATTGCGATCTGAGAGTGGGCTAGTGAGGGGGATGGAGAGAGGGAGAGAGAGAAGGAAAGGAAGAGTAGGAAACTGACAGAATGAGATACCGAGAATGCGTGTGAGGGGTAGAAGGACAGTGAGAGACAGAAAGAATTGAATTGAACTGACTTTATTTCTTACATCCTTCACTATTACATAAAGAGTAAAAATCTTTATGTTATGTCTCTGTCTAAACGTGCAATTATAGTAATTTATAATAAATAAAACAATCAATGTAACATAGAAATACACTCAAATCAGCGTGAGTTCATCAGTCTGATGGCCTGGTGGAAGAAGGTGTCCCTGAGCCTGTTGGTCCTGGCTTTTATGCTGCGGTACCGTTTCCCGGATGGTAGCAGCTGGAATAGATTGTGGTTGGGATGACTTGGGTCCCTAATGATCCCTTTTTCACACTTGTCTCTGTAAGTGTCCTGAATCATGGAAAGTTCACATCTGCAGATGCACAGGGCTGTCCACACCACTCTGCAGAGTCCTGTGAGTAAGGGAGGTTCAGTTCCCATACCAGGCAGTGATGCAGCCAGTCAGGATGCTCTCAATTGTGCCCCTGTAGAAAGTTCTTAGGATTTGGGGGCCCATACCAAACTTGCTCAACTGTCTGAGGTGAAAGAAGTGCTGTTGTGCCTTTTTCACTATACAGCTGGTGCGTGCAGATCACGTGGATGCCAAGGAACATAAAGCTGTTTACCCTCTCAGTCCTAGATCCAGTGATGTTAATAGGGGTTAGCCCATTTCCATTCCTCCTGTAATCCACAACCAGCTCCTTTGTTTTTGTGACATCGAGGGAGAGGTTGTTTTCTTGACACCACCTTGTCAGAGAGATGACTTCTTCTCTGTAGGCCACCTCATTATTGTTTGAGATTAAGCCAATCAATGTAGTATTGAGAGTGAGAGACAGTGAGAGAATGAATGAGAGACAGACACAGAGATAGAGGGAGATAGGGAGTGAGAGAAAGAGAGAGGGAGAGAGGAGCAAAGGGAGAGAAAGAAAGGGAGAGGGGGACGAGGAGAAAGAGAGAGGGTGACATAGACTGAATGAATGAGAGAGGGTCAGAGAGAGAAGGAGAAAGGGCTGGAGGGAGAGGGATAGGGAGTTGGAAGGAGGGAGGTAGAGACTGTGAAAGGTGGATAGAGTTTATGAGGGAGTATAAAGGGAGATGATGGACATGCTTCTCTGTGTCTCTCCAGCTCCAGGCGGAGATCGAGTCCCTGCGCGGTCTACAGGAGGAGACCAGCGCTGAGAACCAGCAGCTCAAAGTGACCAATCAGGAGCTGGAGACACGGCTGGAGGGGATCCAACGGGAGCAGCAGGAGATTCAGGACCGTCTGGTGAGCCTCCAGGAGGAGACAGAGAGGTAAATGATGTTGTAGCTGTCCCGCAAGCCCTTTGCCAGTATGATGAGAGAGTCTTGTCCAGCGTTCACAGAACAAGAACAAGAGCTGAGGGGGAATGTCTTCACTCAGAGGGTGCAACAAGCTGCCAGCGTGGGGTGGATGTGGGTTTAATGTCAATATTGAAGAGAAATTTGGATGGGAGGGGTACGGAGGGCTATGGTTCAGGTGCAGGGCGATGGGTCTGGGCAGTTTAATAGTTTGGCATGTCCTGTTTCTGTGCAGTAGTGTTCTATGACTCCATGACAACTCTCCACACACTGCACATTTTTCTCTACCTTCCTTTAAGTGAATGTCTTCCTTCCTTTACGTGAATGTCTTCCTTCCTGTAAATGCCTGCAAGAAAGGTAGTCTATGGTAACATTTAAGACATAAGTGCAGAATTAGACCATTTGGCCCATTCCATCATGGCTGATTTACTATCCCTCTCAACCCCCATTCTCCTGCCTTCTCCCTGTAACCTTTGACACCCTGATTAATCAAGAAACTACCAAACTCCACCTTAAATGTACCAAGTGGTGGTCTCCACAGCTGTCCGTGGCAATGAATTGCACAGATTCACCACCCTTGGCTAAAGAAATTCCTCCTCATCTCTGTTCTAAACCAACATCCCTCTATTCTGAGGCTGTACCCTCTGGTTCCTGACGTCCCCACTACAGCTTGTGGACGTAATGTCGTACATCACAGACACACCATCAGCTTTCCTGAAGAACTGTTTAGTCATACTGCAGAATCTATGAGACGATGGTAAAATGACATCAGAAAGAAGCAGGGGCCACACCTCCCATTAGAGCGTGAGACCATAAGATACAGGAACAGAATTCGGCCCATTGTGTCCGCTCTGCACCATGACTCATTTATTCTCCCTCTCAACCCCATTCTCCTGTCTTCTCCCCGTAACCTTTGGCACTCTGACTAATCAAGAACCTATCAAACTCTGCTTCATCTCTGTTCTAAATAGATGTCCCTCTATTCTGAGGTTGTACCCTTTGGTCCGAGACTCACCCACTGTAGGAAACATCCTCTTCACATCCATTCTATCTAGGCCTTTCAATATTTGATAGGTTAGAGCGATATCCCCCTCATTCTTCTGAACTCCAGTGAGTACAGACCCAGAGTCATTGACTGCTACTCATACATTAACCCTTTCATTCCAAAATCATTCTCGTGAACCTCCTCTGGACTCTCTCCAATGCCAGCACATATTTTCTTAGATAAGGAGCCCAAAACTGCTCACAATACTCCGTGTAGTCTGACCAGTGCCTTATAAAGACTGAGTTACATCCTTGCTTTTCTAGTTTAGTCCTCACAAAATAAACACCAACATTGCTTTTGCCATCTTCACCACCGATTTAACAGAGATGTCATGGACATTAACATTTAGTGGCCACTTTATTAGATACACCTATACACCAGCTCGTTAATGCAAATATCTAATCAGCCAATCATTTGACAGCTACTCAATGCATAAAAACATGCAGATATGGTCAAGAGGTTCAGTTGTTGTTCAGACCAAACAAGAGAATCGGGAAGAAATATGGCCTAAGTGACATTGACCATGGAATGATCATTAGTGCCAGAAGGGGTGGTTTGAGTATCACAGAAACTGCTGATCTCTCGGGATTTTCACACACAATGGTGTCTGGAGCCAGTGCTGTGGGTGAAAACAGCTTGTTAATGAGAGAGGTCGGGCTAGTTGAAGCTGACAGTAACTCACATAACCACGTGTTACATCAGTGGTGTGCAGAAGAGTCCCTCTGAATGTTGAACTCTGAAGAGGACGGGCTACAGCAGCAGAAGACCACAAACATACACTCAGTGACCCTTTATCAGGCACAGGAGATATGGAATTAAAGTGGCCTCTGGGTGTAACCTCCACATCAAATTAAACCATCTAAACATCATAACAGAAGTACAATTTTAGGGAGAGAAATCTGAAATATAGTCTGAGAGAGCCTTGGAGTGATGCTTGAATAAAGTGCAAAATGTGAAAACTTCTGACAGGAATCAAGAGACAGGCCGTGTGTGACTGACAAGTCCAGGAGGAGTGTATTACTGAACGGTCTGCAGTTTTCTTCAGTCCATCAACCCTGTGATCAGTGTTACTACAGCAAGCCTTTAAACTTTCACTGCATTCTCTTATCTACTTTACTATTAAACACAGAGTAATCCTCACCTCCCTCTGTCACCTCTACTCCACAGACTGCAGAGGACTCCCTCCATCCAGCGGCAGACCACTCGCGACACTTCGAGCAAACCGGAGACCCTGGGAGAGGACGCTGGCCCGAGGCTCGATGGTGAAGGCGGAGACGGGGCTCATAATGAACCGGCAGCCACCTCAGTAAGTGATGAGGCATTGGAGAGAATGAATGAGGTCGACGGTCCTGGGACCCAGAACCCTCCTCGGTTAGACCTAATGTATCCGCCTTTGCCACTGGCAGCATGTTCCACGCATCACCACTCTCTACACAAAAAAAAAACTTATCTGTGACAGCCCCCTATATTTTCCCCCAAACACAAAGTTATGCCCCCTGGTATTAGCCATTTCCACACTGGGGAAAAGTGTCTGCCTGTCCACTCTATCTATGCCTCTTATCATTTTGCACACCTCTGTCAAATCACCTCTCCTCCTCCTCCATTTCAGGGAGAAAAACCCTAGCTCACTCAAACTGTCCTCATAAGACATGCCCTCTAACCCAGGCAGAACCCTGGTCAATCTCCTTGGTGCACCTGAGCAGATTGCATAGAGTTCAATTACATTTACAGATCTTCAGTAATGAAGGGTGAGAGCCTGGGCAATTCCCAGGCATTGGCTGATACATGACAGAAATATCCTTGCCTCACATTGTTGTTTTTCACAAGAGAGAGGCTAACTACACTCCCCCCAACTCACACCCTCCCAGTCCACCCCGTTTCAGGCTAAATGCCATGATGATCATCAAGACAGTCCATCTGGGGTGCAGCATCTGAAAAATACAGTGAACTGTCAAGTCAGTAGAAAAGACCACGGCTGTGGACTGTCATCCGCAAGATATGTACGTGTGCAGAACGAAGAAGCAGGCAGGGAAAATCATTGCAGGTACTAGCCACCCTATAAAATGTCTTTTCCAAAAGCTCCCTCTGGAAAGTTCTCTTGGGCTATTTAAACAAAAACCACGCCATCTTCAAAGTTTCTTTCCCCAGGAAATTAGTCTGATCAACCATTCTCAATATCCCCTCACCACCCCCATCTATAACTCCAGTCACTGCACTGTAAACGCTTTAATGCTGTTTACATTGTAAATACATCCCAATATTTATATATTTATGCACATCTTATTCCAGATCCATACTTTAACCTCTAATCTATTTTTATATAATTCATGATTCTTTATTATTGTTGAATGTTGTTGTTTTTCGTTGCATGTCGCACCAAACTGCCACAGAAAATTCCTAATATGTGGAAATGCATATGGTGAGTTAAGTACAAGGCATTTATCAGATTGCACCGGGGGCGTTATGAGCAGTTTTGGGTCTCTTATCGAAAGGAGGATGTCCTGGTATAAGATCATGAACATAGGAGCAGAATTATGCCATTCGGCCCATCAATTCAGCTCTACAATTCTATCATTGCTGATTTATTATCCCTCTCAACCCCATTCTCCTGCCTTCTCCCCATAACCTTTGACACCCTTAACCTCTACTTTAAATATAGCCAATGCGAGAGTCCTCCTCCAATCAACTTTGGCCAGCTCCTTTTTAATGCCTCTGCAATTTCCTTTACTCCACTATAATATCAATATATCTGACTTTACCTTCTCAAACTGTAGGGTGAATCCTATCATATCTTGATCACCGACACCTATGGGTTCCTTTACCTTAAGCTCACTAATCAAATCTGGTTCATTACACAACACCCAATCCAGAATTGCCTTTCCCCTCGTGGGCTCAACCACAAACTACTCTAAAAAGCTATCTCATAGGATTTCTACAAATTCCCTCTCTTGGGATCCACCGCCAATCTTATCTTCCCAATCTAGCTAAATATTGAAATCCCCCATGACTATTGTAATATTGCCCATTTAACATGCCTTTTCTATCTCCCATTGTAATATATAACCCACATACAGGCCCGTATATAATCCCCATTAGGGTCTTCTTATTCTCACTGCTTTTTAACTCTACCCACGAGGACTCTACATCTTCTGATCCTATGTCACCTCCCTCTGAGAATTTGATTTTACTTTTTACCAACAGAGTCACGCAACCCCCTCTGTATTTCCTTTGGATACAATGTGTATCCTTGTATTGGCATTGGAGAGGATCCAGAGGAAGTTCACGAGAATGATCCTGGGAATGAAAGGGTCAACATATGAGAAGTGTTTCATGGCTCTGGGCCTGTACTCGATGGAGTTTAGAAGAATAAAGGGGATTCCATTGAAACCTTTCAAATATTGAAAGGCCTAGGTAGAGTGGACATGAAGAGGATGTTTCCTGTAGTGGGGGAGTCTAGTACCAGAAGGCACAGCCTCGGGATAGAGGGACATCCGTTTAGGAGGGATTTCTTTAGCCAGGGAGTGGTGAATCTGTGGAATTCATCGCCACAGGTAGCCGTGGAAGCCGAATCATTGAGTATATTTAAAGCAGAAATTGGTAAGTATTTGATTAGTCAGTGCATCAAAGGTTACAGGGTAAGGCAGGTTAATGGGGTTTGAGAGGGATAATAAATCACCCATGATGGAATGGGAGAACAGACTTGATGGGCCCAATGGCCTATTTCTGCTATCACGTCTAATAGGGTTATTGTATTAAGTGGATGGAAGATGTAGTCGCAGCCATTCGAGTTGCTGGACCTGTGAGCCTGATCTCACAGTGATAACGTGAATTGGATGTACAATATGTTCCCAATGCAACAACATTTTCCCTCCTTTGCACAGGTGGAGAAGCCCAACGACCCCGAACCAGAATACAACGTCATCTTTGTTGGGGATGCGAGTGTTGGAAAAACATCCTTCATCCAGAATTTCTGTGAGGGTCACTACCAGCCAGGCCTCTCTTCCACTATAGGTATGATGACATTGTTCAATGCAAGTGACAGATTAAAACTAATTCAGAGAGTGGGAGCATAACTTGAAGGTAATTGGAGAGAAGTTTAGTGGTGGGGGGGGTATGTCAGAGGTAACATTTTTACACAGAGTGGTGAGTGCATGGACCACCCCACCAGGGGTGATAGAGGCAGGTACATCAGGGGCATTAAAAAAATTTCTAGGGAGGCACATCCATGGTAGAAAAATGGAGTGCTATGTGGGAAGGAAGGGGTAAATTGATCTTGGGGTAAAAACATCAGCACAACATTGTGGGCCGAAGGGCCTGTACTGTCCGTTTATTTATTAACTTACTGTATTTAGAGATTCCGGCCCTTTGAGCCATGCTGCTAGCAGCTCACCGATTTAACCCGAGCCTAATCACAGGACAATTTACAATGACCAATTAACCTACTAACCGGTACATCTTTGGACTGTGGGAGGAAACTGGAGCACCCGGAGGAAACCCATGCATTCTACGGGGAGAACGTACACGCTCCTTACGGATGATGTCAGAGTGGAACTCCGAACTCCAACACACCAATCTGTAATAGTTTCGTACCAAGTGCTTCGCTACTGTTTCCCCATCTTCTATGTTCTGTTTGTTGCATAGACACAGTCTGTCGGGAGAAACCCCGTTGTGTAGGCCTTCCCTGGATGAGCCCAGCAATCAGGTTAAACGACTCGAGGTACTCTTTCACCAAATGCCAAGTTAGAGAGGTATTCTGTTCATACTTACCCCCCAAACGTGCAGGTACACTCAGTGGCCACTTTATTAGGTACCCCTGTGCACCTGCTCGCTAGTATAAATATCTAATCAGCCAATCATGTGGCAGCAGCTCAATTCATAAAAGAATGAAGACATGGTCAAGAGGTTCAGTTGTTGTTCAGACCAATAGGGAAGAAATGTGATCTGAGTGACTTTGACCATGGAATGATTGTTGGTGCCAGATAGGGTGGTTTGAGTATCTCAGAAACTGCAGATCTCCTGGTTTTTTTCACATACAACAGTCTCTAGTGTTTACAGAGAATGGTGTGAAAAACAGAAACCATCCAGTGAGTGGTAGCTCTATGGGCAAAAACACCTTGTTAATGAGAGAGGTCAGTGGACAATGGCCAGACAAGTTCAAACTGACAGTAACTCAAATAGTCACGAACATATGTTCAGTGGCCACCTCATTAAGTTCAAGTTCAAGTTTGATTGTCAATCAACCACACATGAATACCCATGAATACAGCCAAACAAACAGCGTTCCTCTGGGGCCAAGGTGCAAAACACAGTACCCGCAGTCACACACAGTACATACAGTACATGTAGCGCATAAGATAGCAGTTAAACACAGTCACACAAAAAATAGTCCAAGTCCCTAAGTCCATGAATGGTGCAGCAGTCTGCAGCTGAAACATACAACTTGTCTTCTGCCGAGCACCGATGGCAGAATGGATGGTGAGCAACACCCACTCCAGAACCAACTCCAGTGCCTCACCCCTGGGCTGCTGAGAAGGGGTGACGCTGAGGCTTGGGGCCTAGTCTTAGCTACAACTGAAGCCATGCAGCTCCTCCACCGTTCAACAATAAACCAATGAACTGGACCTGCAGCACCTCATGCCACCAATGTCCAACAGGGTCTTGCAATCACAAGAAAACTGATTAAGACAGTAACCACTGTGTGTATATTTACCTTGCTTATAATGCTGTTTATTTTCAGTGATGTTTCCCATCAAACCATGACAGTTTATAGGCTCACTGCTCCAACAATCAGCTGTGGAAAAGGATTCCACTATATGACACCTGAGTGTTTCTACAGGTTACTCTCGACTAGTTTTGTATTAGACACTTTCATCCTAGGGCTTTCCAGCAACAGGGGCTATCTCTGCATCAAGGGACGGGAACCCAGCCTCCACACTATTTTCACAGAGTTCTAAAGAAGAAATGAGTGCTGAATTATAACACAAAGAGAGAGAAAACAGAAGCAGAGAGAGTGAGCTTACCTTAATCTGGAGCACAGTGAAGTATCAGAGCCACTTTAAGCTCCCCTTGTGTCACAGACGGCCCCTGGGACAGTGAACACAATACATCATGGACACAGCACTGGGGCAGGGGGACACACTATTGCAGATACAGCACTGGGACGGGGGACACACTGTTTTGCAAACACAGCACTGGGACAGGGGGGCACTGTATCATAGGCAGGCCCCTGGGACAGTGAACACACTGTATCATAGATACAGCACTGGGACAGGGGGACACATCTTAGACACTGTACTGGGACAGGGGAACACACTGTATCGTAGGCACAGTACTGAGTCAGAGGAACACGCTGTATCACAGACACCACACTGGGTCAAAGAGACATAGTATTTCAGACAGAACACTGGGACGGGGGGACACACTGTATCTCAGACACAGCACCGGGACAGGGGGTCACACTGTATCGCAGACATAGCACCGGGACAGGGGGTCACACTGTATCGCAGACACAGCACTGGGACAGGGCGTCACACTGTATCGCAGACACAGCACTGGGACAGGGGGTCACACTGTATCGCAGACATAGCACCAGGACAGGGGGTCACACTGTATCGCAGACACAGCACTGGGACAGGGGGTCACACTGTATCACAGACACAGCACTGGGACGGGGGGATACTGTATCTCAGACACAGCAGTGGTTCATGGGGACACACTATATCCCAGACAGAGCACTGGATCAAAGACATGCACAATATCTCAGACACAGCACTAAGACAGGAGGCACATTGTATAAGACCATAAGACCATAAGATACAGGAGCAGATGTGGGCCATTCAGCTCATTGAGTCTGCTCTGCCATTCAATCATGGGCTGATCCAATTCTTCCAGCCATCCCCACTCCCCTGCCTTCTCCCCATACCCTTTGATTTCCTGGCTAATCAAGAACCTGTCTATCTCTGCCTTAGATACACCCAGTGACTTGGCCTCCACAGCTGCTCATGACAACAAATTCCACAGATTTACCACCCTCTGACTAAAGTAATTTCTCTGCATCTCTGTTTTAAATGGACGTCCTACAATCCTGAAGCCGTGCCCTCTTGTCCTAGACTCCCCTACCATGGGAAATAACTTTGTCATATCTAATCTGTTCAGGCCTTTTAATATTCAGAATGTTTCTATGAGATCCCCCCTCATTCTCCTGAACTCCGGGGAATACAGCCCAAGAGTTGCCAGACATTCCTCATACGGTAACCCTTTCATTCCTGGAATCATTCTTGTGAATCTTCTCTGAACCCTCTCCAATGTCAGTATATCCTTTCTAAAATAACGAGCACAAAATTGCACACAATACTCCAAGTGTGGTCTCACGAGTGCCTTATAGAGCCTCAACACCACATCCCTGCTCTTATATTCTATACATCTAGAAATGAATGCCAACATTGCATTCACCTTCTTCACTACTGACTCAACATAAATGTTAACCTTTAGGGTATCCTGCACAGGGTCTTCCAAGTCCCTTTGCATCTCTGCATTTTGTATTCTCTCCCCATCTAAATAATAGTCTGCCCATTTATTTCTTCCACCAAAGTGAATGACTATATACTTTCCAACATTGTATTTCATTTGCCACTTCTTTGCCCATTCCCCTAAACTATCTAAGTCTCTCTGCAGGCTCTCTGTTTCCTCAACACTACCCGCTCCTCCACCCATTTTCTGTATAATCGGCAAATTTAGCCATAAATCCATTAATACCATAGTCCAAATCATTGACATACATCATAAAAAGCAGCGGTCCCCACACTGACCCCTGAGGAACTCCACTGGTAACCTGCAGCCAGACAGAATAGGATCCCTTTATTCCCACTCTCTGTTTTCTGCTGATCAGCCAATGCTCCACCCATGCTAGTAACTTCCCTATAATTCCATGGGCTCTTATCTTGCTAAGCAGCCTCATCTGTGGTACCTTGTCAAAGGCCTTCTGAAAATTCAAGTACACCACATCTACTGCATCTCCTTTGTCTACTTTGTTTGTAATTTCCTCAAAGAATTGCAGTAGGTTTGTCAGGCAGGATTTTCCTTTCAGGAAACCATGCTGGCTTTGGCCTATCTTGTCATGTGCCTCCAAGTATTCTGTAACCTCATCCCTAACCATTGGTTCCAACAACTTCCCAACTACTGATGTCAGGCTAACAGGTCTATAGTTTTCTTACTGCTGCCTCCCACCCTTCTTAAATAGCAGAGTAACATTTGCAATTTTCCAGTCATCCGGTACAACACCAGAATCTATTGATTCTTGAAAGATCATTGTTAATGCCTCCGCAATCTCTCCAGCTACTTCCTTCAGAACCCGAGGGTGTATTCCATCAGGTCCAGGAGATTTATCCACCCTCAGACCATTAAGCTTCCTGAGCACCTTGTCAGTCGTATCTCAGACACAGCACAAGTCAGAGGGACACACTGTATCACAGACATAGCACTGGGACAGGGAGACACGCTGTATCTCAGACACAGCACAAGTCAGAGGGACACACTGTATCACAGACATAGCACTGGGAAAGGGAGACACACTGTATCACAGACATAGCACTGGGACAGGGAGACACACTATCTCAGATGTTGCACTGGGACAGGGGGACACACTGTATCACAGACACAGCACTGAGACAGGGAGACACACTGTATCCCAGACACTGCACTGGAACAGGGGGGCACACTGTATCACAGACACAGCTCTGGGACAGGAAGACACACTGTATCACAGACATAGCACTGGGACAGGGAGACACACTGTATCACAGACACAGCACTGGGACAGGGAGACACACTGTATCACAGACACAGATCTGGGACAGGAAGACACACTGTATCACAGACATAGCACTGGGACAGGGAGACACACTGTATCACAGACACAGCTCTGGGACAGGAAGACACACTGTATCACAAACATAGAACTGGGACAGGGAGACACACTGTATCGCAGACATAGCGCTGGGACAGGGAGACACACTGTATCACAGACACAGCTCTGGGACAGGAAGACACACTGTATCATAGACACAGCTCTGGGACAGGAAGACACACTGTATCCCAGACACTGCACTGGGACAGGGGGACACACTGTATCTCAGACGCTGCACTGGGACAGGGAGACACACTGTATCACAGACACAGCTCTGGGACAGGAAGACACACTGTATCACAGACATAGCACTGGGACAGGGAGACACACTGTATCACAGACACAGCTCTGGGACAGGAAGACACACTGTATCACAAACATAGAACTGGGACAGGGAGACACACTGTATCACAGACATAGCACTGGGACAGGGAGACACACTGTATCACAGACACAGCTCTGGGACAGGAAGACACACTGTATCATAGACACAGCTCTGGGACAGGAAGACACACTGTATCCCAGATACTGCACTGGGACAGGGGGACACACTGTATCTCAGACGCTGCACTGGGACAGGGAGACACACTGTATCACAGACACAGCTCTGGGACAGGAAGACACACTGTATCACAGACATAGCACTGGGACAGGGAGACACACTGTATCACAGACACAGCTCTGGGACAGGAAGACACACTGTATCACAAACATAGAACTGGGACAGGGAGACACACTGTATCACAGACATAGCACTGGGACAGGGAGACACACTGTATCACAGACACAGCTCTGGGACAGGAAGACACACTGTATCATAGACACAGCTCTGGGACAGGAAGACACACTGTATCCCAGACACTGCACTGGGACAGGGGGACACACTGTATCTCAGACGCTGCACTGGGACAGGGGGGCACACTGTATCCCAGATGCTGCACTAGGACAGGGGGAGACACTGTATCCCAGACACTGCACTGGGACAGGGGGACACACTGTATCATAGACACAGCTCTGGGTCAGGGGGATACACTATCCCAGACTCAGCACTGTGTTACACAAAGAGTTCCTGACACACAGCCAAACTGAATCTTTTCTCAAAGCACATTGCAGTTGTTCTTATCAGGACAGGACAGGAAGAGTTTATTGGATTGGATGCTGTGTGTTGTACTGGGCAGGTATCAGTGTGGCTAGATTTGAAGCCTGCATGTTCTGACCCACAGATAACAGCGGGTCACTGGCTCTATGAGAGAGGTGAGTCTGTAGTGAAATCGCATCCTGTTGTTAGAGTTCTTCCTACGGTACAGGGTGTGTGAAGCTGTCATCACGCTTTATCACCCCATTAATCTGCTCTCTCATTATTGCAGGAGTGGACTTTCGAGTGAAGAGCCTAAATGTGGAGAACAGACATATCGCCCTAAAGGTGTGGGACACAGCAGGGCAGGAGCGGTAAGTGGGAGCTTCAACTGGAGTCATTGGTCATGGCAAAATGCAAAGACTGAGCAAGTAAGAGTGTTGCTGACAGGTAGAGAAAGAGATTGGAAGAAGGTGAGAGAGGGAAAGGTGAGAGGGGGTAATTTCAAAGGAGATGTGAAGGACAAGTTTTTTTTGTTCAGAGAGTGGTGGGTGCCCAGAATGCATTGCCTGGGGTGGAGGTAGAGGCAGAAATATGAGAGATTTTTAAGAGATGTTTAGATAGGCACATGAACGTGAGGGAAATAGAGGAATATGGACATTGTGTGGGCATGCGGGATTAGTTTAGTTGGCCATTTGGTTACTAATTTAATTGGTGCAG